>NC_042979.1:8501690-8729190 GCF_901001165.1 Salmo trutta
AGAGACAGAGACAGTATATTAGATGTGGCTGCCCTATATGGGAAATGGGGTTATCTTATCCGTCAAATGTCCACCCCCATATTTCCCAGACACCACCTTTCCCCCACCCACCACACACCTACTGATACATACACACACAAACACACAAACCCCACACAAGCACACACTCAAACACCCCACACAAACTCCACACACACGTACACACACACACGTCACACAAACAACCTCACAGCCTCACGGCCAGGATATGAATATTGAACAGTAGCCTCTGTCTTCATGGCGAGCCTGCCAGTCATTGTCAAATAGGACTTAATCTTTTCAATTTCTGGGTGCAAATATTCACACTGGCTGCTGTTTGTCCCTCAGAATAATGAGCCTCTCTCCCATAATCCTCGGCTGCTAATTCAAGTGGCTGCCGGACCGGTTAGCCAGGGGAGCAGGGGACGCTGGAGCACATATGCAACCAAGATTATTCACTCTCCGGTTTGGGATTCGGCAACCCACCACCCACCCACATGCACACACACACCCATACACACACACACGCCCTGCCCCCCGACCGACTACTTTCCTCCCCAATTCTCTCTCTCTCTGGAAGTGTGAGGCTTGTCTGATACTCTGAGGTTGGTGTTGCTGAGGTGAATTAGAAAATGTTGTGATGAGATTTTGGCTTGTAGTGTGATTTTGTGAACACTGGTTAGAGGTGTTTCAGCTCTGCTGGCGAAGACTACCGCAGGACGATCCTGAACTAGATTCATGTTACAGACCTGATGAAAACATGTATATCGTGAGAAAGAGACAATCGACCTCTATCCCTACTTATTTCTCTATCTCCTCTCTGTTGCTTTCTTTCTCTCTCCCACACACCTGCCCGCCCGCCCGCCCGCCCGCCCACACCCACACACACACACACACACACACACACACACACACACACACACACACACACACACACACACACGTCCTCTCTCACATAAAGCAAATCTCTTTCAAACCACACACACACATACACACATTTTTCTCTCTCTCCCTCCTCTCTTTCTCTTAGCCCCCTCCTCGCTCTCTCTCTCTCCCTCTCTCTCTCCCTCTCTGTCCCTCCCTCTCTCTCTCTGGGAGATGGATGGTGGTGCCACTGTCCTTCATTCTGCCTGCCTATATAAATGCCTGTCATGGTCCCAACCTGCAGCTATAGATAGCCAGCTGAAGCCTGACCCCTCTCTACAGGGTCACTGTGAGGTCAAAGGTCACCCGGACACACTCAGAACACACACCGTCATAAAGGAGGGAGGCTTACTTTCCTCATCGTTTCCTATTTCTCTCATCTGTTTTTCAGCAACATGGTTGTCTCCTCCCATCTTCTTTCTTTTTCTCCGCTTCCCTCTCTCGACGCTCTACTGTCTTCTCCTCATTTACTCACCCCTCTCCTCTCCTCTCTTCTCCTCTCGTCTGCTCACCTCCCCGCACTAACCACGACAGAGCTCTTTAACTAAAAGCCCCTTCCATCCCTCGGTCATTCCATTAGCACCACCAGATGGGGGAGGTGGCTGCTGTCTGTGACCCCAGCCTGATTAATGGAGTAGGTGAGGGCAGAGGTGTGGCGCACACCCCCGCTCATTAGCTCATTAGTATGGGCCGGTGGCGGGAGGTGATATCCCTCATTAGGGGTCAATAACAGGGGCGGAAACGCCGAGCCTTGCAGGGTGACATCCACTCACACTCTTCCTCACACCTCCATCTCAGCCACTTTCTTTTTATTTCCTTCTTATTTCATCCCTCTGCGTCTCCCAGGTATTACTGGGGTGGAATGGCGAGGATTGTATTTCTTTTCAAATCTTCATTTGGCCCGCCAGGTACGTTATGGAGAACAAGTGATCTATCGCAATAACAACATGGCTGCTGATTGTTAGTGAACGATGACGTATGGAGCGTGTGATAGGCAAGATTGTTTAGCCCTGTTCTCTTCGCCTGTGACAGTAAAGCAAAGCTATCACGACTCGCGTGGCTCAAGTACAACGGACTCAACTGAACTCCTGGGCTGTGTGTGCTCCGTGATACATGTCAATGTGTGATTGTGTGTGCGTGCGTATCGACATGTATATACTGTATGTGTGTGTGTGTGTCCTAATGTTTGAGTATCTGCGTGTGTGTGATGAGATTCCCCCAGGCATGTGTGCGGGGCGGCAGGGTAGCCTAGTGGTTAGAGCGTTGGGCTAGTAACCGAAAGGTTGCGAGTTTGAATCCCCCCAGCTGACAAGGTACAAATCTGTCGTTCTGCCCCTGAACAAGGCAGTTAACTCACTGTTCCTAGGCCGTCATTGTAAATAAGAATTTGTTCTTAACTGACTTGCCTAGTTAAATAAATATAATAAAATGATGAGATTCCCCCAGGCGTGTGTGTGTGTGTGTGTGTGATGAGATTCCCCCAGGCGTGTGTGTGATGAGATTCCCCCAGGTGTGTGTGTGTTTACCCTGATGCTCCCTCCTGGCGAGACATCGTTCATTTGTCCCAGTGCTTTCATATTATGGATACATACATTTATTTTGACTTGTGCAAATATCTGCAGAGAGTGTGAGTGTGTGTTTATATGTGTGTAGTTATCAGTGGATAATAAATGTTTATATCCTTAGGGCTAAATGCTGCGTATTCAAAGTAATCAATCAAATAAACTGATTACTGATTGGGTGGTAGTCACCTGGTTCTCACTTTACTCTGAGGATGTCATGTCATTTCAATAAAGATTTGTTTAATGTTGCAGTCAATATTTTGTTACTTTACCAGTGTCTTGACCTTTTGCATGAACAATGTCCACACAAGTTTAGCATTCTAATTTCTGCCATTTTCCTGTACTCTTTTTTTTTTCTTTTTTTTACAGCTGAACAAAAATATAAATACAAAGTTTAAAGTGTTGGTGTCGTGTTTCATGAGCTGAAATAAACGATCCCAGACACTTTCCATTTCACAGATGAATCTCGGTTTCAACTGTACCGGGCAGATGGCGAGCGGTTTACTGATGTCAACGTTGTGAACAGAGTGCCCCATGGTGGCGTGGGGGTTATGGTATGGGTAGGCATAAGTTACTTTGCACAGTCATTGAAGAGAAAGGAGTAGGACAACATCAACAGTCTGATCAACAGGCCCCAATCAACAGCCTGATCAACTCTATCCAAAGGAGATGTCTCAAGCTACATGAGGCAAATGGTGGTCACACCAGATACTGACTGTTTTTTTTAAGGTACCTGTGATTAACAGATGCATATCTGTATTCCCCGTCATGTAAAATCCATAGATGTATTTATTTAAATTGACTGATTTCCTTATATGAACTGTAACTTTTTTTGTGTGTTGCGTTTATATATTTTTTCAGTGTATATTTCAGGGATTAAAAAAGGAACAGAAAGGAACGATATAAACTGGTACTTTGTTTTGGTTTGAACTGGTTCCCAACTTTCTTTTTCTGGCCAGAACAGTGGAACGGAACATAAAAACAAATTGTTCTGTTCAGATCGAAAGAAATGGAAAATAATTTCGCTTCTAATCCAAGCTGTCATTGCCATACCTCCAAAATCAAGTCGCTGTCACACCTTCCTTGGAGGCCTGGATAATTTTGTGTTGCTAGCTCCCTGCGTCAAGATTTTGATTGGATGTTACATTTCAAGAACCCTCCCCCCCACATGCCCGTTGGTGCTATGTGTTATGTTCGACACATTTTTCAGAGAGTTATTCTGTATGGTAGTTTTGCAACATTGCAAAAAATGGAAGAAGACCTGCAGGAAAAACTGAATTCTGTTTTGTCAGAAGTCTATACAAAACGAAAATCGACATACCGTGCCTTCAGAGAGTATTCACACCCTCTGACTTTTTTCACATTTTGTTGTGTTTCAAAGTGGGATTGAAATTTATTTAATTATCTTTTTTTTACTGTATACAAAAAATACTCTGTCAAAGTGCAAGAAAAATTCAAATAAAACGTTTGGCAGTGATTACAGCTGTGAGTCTTTCTGGGTAAGTCTATAAGAGCTTTGCACACTTGGATAATATTTGCCCATTATTCTTAAAACAATTATTCAACCTCTAGTTGGTTGTTGATGTAACGCCCTGGCCATAGAGAGGGGTTTTTGTTCTTTATTTTGGTAAGGCCAGGGTGTTACATTGGGTGGGCATTCTATGTTCCTTTTTCTATGTTTTTGTATTTCTTTGTTTTGTGCTGTGTGTGGCTCCCAATCAGGCACAGCTGAAGCTCGTTGTTGCTGATTGGGAGTCACACATAAGGAGCATGTTTTTCCTTTGGGTTTTGTGGGTAATTGTTTCTGTTAGTGTTTTGCACCTGACAGGACTGTTTGGCTGTCGGTTTTCTTGTTTTGTTTGTATAGTGTTTTTTCTTTATTAAATATTCAATGATGAACACTAACTCCGTTGCACCTTGGTCTTCTTCCGACGACAGCCCTTACAGTTGATCATAGCTAGACAGCCATTTTCAAGTCTTGTCATAGGTTTTCAAGCTGATTTAAGTCAAAACTGTAACTAGGCCACTCAGGAACATTCAATATCATCTTGGTAAGCAACTCCAGTGTATATTTGGCCTTGTGTATTAGGTTATTTTCCTGCTGAAAGCTGAATTTGTCTCCTAGTGTCTGTTGGAAAGCAGACTGAACCAAGGTTTCCTCTAGGATTTTGCTTGTGCTTAGCTCAATTCCATTTATTTTTATTCTAAAAAACTCCCTAGTCCTTGCCGATGACAAGCATACCCATAACATGATGCAGACACCACGCTTGAAAATATAAAGAGTGGTACTCAATGATGTGCTGTGTTGGATTTGCCCCAAACATAACGCTTCGTATTCTTTGCCACATTTTCTGCAGTATTACTTTATTGTCTTATTGCAAACAGGATGCATGTTTGGAATATTGTTTAACTGTACAGGCTTTCTTCTTTTCACTCTGTAATATAAGTTAGTACTATGGACTTACTACACGTTGATGATTCATCCTCAGTTATCTCCTATCACAGCCATTAAACTCTGTAACTGTTTTAAAATTACCATTGGCCTCATTGTGAAATCCCTGAGCGGTTTCCGTCCTCTCCAACAACTGAGTTAGGAAGGACGCCTGAATTTTGTTACTTTACAGCCTTATTCTAAAATTGATTAAAAAGTATTTTTCCTCATCAATCTACTTTACACACAATACCCCATAATTACTATATTTATTTCAAAAAATGGAAATATTACATTTACATAAGTATTCAGACCCTTTACTCAGTACTTTGTTGAGGCACCTTTGGCAGCGATTACAGCCTCTTCTTGGGTATGATGCTACAAGCTTGGCACACCTGTATTTGGGAGTTTCTTCCATTCTTCTCTGCAGAAAAAACTCTGGAGCTCTGTCAGAGTGACCATCGGGTTCTTGGTCACCTCCCTGACCAAGGCCCTTCTCCCCCGATTGCTCAGTTTGGCCGGACGGCCAGCTCTAGGAAGAGTCTTGGTGGTTCCAAACTTATTTTATTTAATAATTATGGTGGCCACTGTGTTCTTGGGGACCTTCAGTGCTGCAGACATTTTTTGGTACCCTTCCCCAGATCTGTGCCTCGACACAATCCTGTCTCGGACCTCTACGGACAACTCCTTCGACCTCATGGCTTGGTTTTTGCTCTGACATGCATTGCCAACTGTGGGATCTTATATAGACAGGTGTGCTTTTCCAAATCATGTCCAATCAATTGAATTTACCAAAGGTGGACTCCAATGAAGTTGTAGAAACAAGGATGATCAATGGAAACAGGATGCACCTGAGCTCAATTTTGATTTTTATAGCAAAGGGTCTAAATACTTACGTAAATAAGGTATTTTTGTTTTCAAACACTTAAAAAAAAATTTTTTGTGGTATTGTTAGTAGATTGATGAGAAAAAAATACTTTTAGAATAAGGGTGTAACTTAACAAAATGTGGAAAAAGTCACGGTGTCTGATTACTTTCCAAATGCACTGTATGCAAATAACCTCATACTTGGTGGATCTTTGATGTTATGAAGCTGTTTTGTTTCCGCTGGTCCTGGGGCCATTATTATGGCCAACAGCATCATGAACTCTAACAAGTACCAAGACATTTTAGTCAAAAACCTTGTTGCCTTTGCCAGGAGGCTGAAACTTGGCCATAAGTGGATCTTCCAGCAAGACAATGACCACAAGCAGACATCAAAATCCACAAAGAAATTGTTAATTGACCACAAAATCAACATTTTGCAAAAGCCATCTCAGTCTCTAGACTTGAACCCTGTTAAAAAAACTGCAGTTTGAATTGAAGAGGACAGTCCATAAGCGCAGACCGAGGGATATTAAGGATCTGGAAAGATTCTGTATGGATGAATGGTATTAGATCCCTCCCAATGTGTTCTCCAATCTCATGAAACATTAAAGAAAAAGGCTAAGCACCATTATCCTCGCAAGGGGAGGGTGCACAAAGTATTAAACAGGGGTGCCAAGATTTTGTACACTTATCTTTCTTAGATTTGTTTCATTATACTTGCTAAACAAAAACAGTTTTCTCTGAGCAATTGTACTACTATAAAATAGAATGTTCAATAGCTCAGTTCTTTTATATGGTCTTTTTTTGCTCATCTTTATCAAGGGTGCCTGTCATTTGGGAGGTGACTGTGCAGTGTGCAGGCCTTTCTGTTCTTTTCGAGAAGGCTGGAACTCCTCAGCAGAAAGGTGTCACCACTACAAGCCCAAAAGACGTATGGTGAAACGAAGTACCCGTTTTTCTGACTTTCATTCAATCTGTTTCAGCAGGTCTTAAACACTGAGTGGACAAAACATTAAGAACGCCTGCTCTTTCTACGACATAGACCGACCAGGTGAATCCAGGTGAAAGCTATGATCCCTTATTGATGTCACTGGATAAATCCACTTCAGTCAATGTAGATGAAGGGGAGGAGACGGGTTAAAGAAGGATTTGTAAGCTTTGAGATAGTTGAGACATGGATTGCGTATGTGTGCCATTCAGAGGGTGAATGGGCAAGACAAAAGATTTAAGTGCCTTTGAACGGGGTATCGTAGTAGGTGCCGACACTGCTGGGTTTTTCATGCTCGACAGTTTCCCATGTGTATCAAGAATGGTCACCCACCCAAAGGACATCCAGCCCAACTTCACAAAACTGCATTGGAGTCAACATAGGCCAGCATCCCTGTGAAACACATTCAACACCTTGTAGAGTCCATGCCCCGACGAATTGAGGCTGTTCTGATGGCAAAAGGGGGTGCAACTCAATATTAGGAAGGTGTTCCTAATGTTTTGTACACTCAGTGTATGTGTTCTCTTATTTATGTAGATGTGTTTTTCTCCATGTCATTTCAATTTCAATTCAATAAATCTGTGTCCCCGAAGGCCAATTGAATTTAAAATAATAAAATAAAACACTTAAATGCTGGACATTGTGAAGCAATAGACACACAATACACTGAAGGGAGCACACTAAATAGAGACTGGGGGAGTGTAACATAATATAGAATTTCTCTTTGTATCTTTCAAATTGGTAGGCTTTTTATGTGCCTCAATGGAAAGAGTGGGTGTATTTTCTGCTTGTGAATAAAATGTGAAGAAGTTGCCACGTTTTGTGTGTAGGCTTATGAAGATGGCAAGTCTGCAGGCTATGTCAAGGCAAGCATGTTTATGTTTTATACAATATGCGTATACGTGTTGACATTGCTGTCTATATCTACGGTGGTAGCAAGATTATTTTTATGTTGGTGTGTGTATAAGGTTTGAAAGTCTCTCTCCCTCCATCCATCCATCCCTCCATCCAGTAGTGGGTTCAGGAAGCCAAAAAAAGGCTCGGTAAAGGAAAGCAAGTGAGGGAACGGAGAGAGAGGCGAGGGAAAGAGAGCGAGAGGGAAGGGAATGGAAAGCAAGGGAAGGCAAGGGAAGGTGGAGAGGCAGCCCCTCAGGCGTGTCCACGTGGTGATGGCTCCCCTGACAGCCTCCCCAGTAATGGCCTCCCTCTCTCTGAGTGCTGTGAAATTGCAGGCCTGGTCTGTGCAGCTGAGGACTCGCAGGAGACAAACGGCCTTTTAATTCAGAGCGTGGAGGGGTGGAGGGAGAGGTGGAGAGGTGACGAAGAGAGAGGCCCTAGGGAAGGGCTACCAATCACACATCCATCACACTAACCTCTCCCCCGAGAGCCACCCTGATGGAGAGGGTACCTGGGGGGCTGGAGGGGTGTATGGGAAGGGGGGTTCGGGGACATGCATATACCTGCCAGAGAGGGAACCTGCCTGGGGTGGGGTGCTGGAGGGATGCTGAGAGGGTGTATGCTGGTGTGTGATGGTGGTGTGTGTGGGGTGTGTTGTGTGTATTCTGCTGGGTGTGATGTGTGTGGTTGGAGGGGAGGTGTTTTCCCCCTCAGGTGTCTCGGCTGTCGCGCCGTGAGCGAAGGGCGAGAGAGAGAGAGAGGGAGGGATAGAGGGAGGGAAATGAAAGAGTAAAGGTGCTCTGCTCAGTACTGCCCCCTGGGAGACAGAGAGACGTCTGAATCAGGCCTTCCGTCACCTCCCTGTGTTATTCTCTCGCTCACTCCATTTCCATCCCCCGCTTTCTCTCTCCCCCTCAATCTCCATCTTTCCCTTCTCTCTGCTTTCTCTCTCTACCTCCATCAATAGCCGCAGGAAATAGTTCGGGGGGGGGTTAGTATGGCAAAGTGGGGTGTGTAGAAATAAGCCCGACAGTTGAAGCTCATTTACTGTACTTCTACACCATTTTAAAACTCCAAAATGCTATTTGGAGAACAGCAAAAACAAACAATAACGTCCCCCGGACATTATCACCTCAATATTACGTTTATATTAGGTTTGGAGTGTACAATGTAGAATGGCTGTGCAATGAACTCCTCAACCTCATCATACATGGGCTACATTGACTCATTTAGCCTACCTGTGGAACAGTGCATACAGTGCTGCATATAATAGATGCATAATGCACGCTATCAAGGCCGACTTCAAATACCAACATCAATGTGAAAGTAACAGGAGCATAAAACAGCTAACTGCCAAATGCAAACTATGCCAGATAAATCCTACACATGCATTTAAATAAAATGCATACATCAAAGGAATGACTTAGGCCTACAATCGGCTAGGACCCATAAAGACAAACAAACTCCACCAGGGAATGAAGAAAAATGTACACTTTAGGGCCGCGCCTGTGATTCAGCACCACCGAATGGACAGCGCATCCTTACAGGTAGGCATAGTGGAGCTCAGTGGGGTGTGGCTGAATGGACAGCGCATCCTTACAGGTAGGCTTAGTGGAGCTCAGTGGGGTGTGGCTGAATGGACAGGGCATCCTTACAGGTAGGCATAGTGGAGCTCAGTGGGGTGTGGCTGAATGGACAGCGCATCCTTACAGGTAGGCATAGTGGAGCTCAGTGGGGTGTGGCTGAATGGACAGCGCATCCTTACAGGTAGGCATAGTGGAGCTCAGTGGGGTGTGGCTGAATGGACAGTGTATCTGTCTAGTAGCCACCTAGAATTAGGCTATTCAGTTTGTGGCCAGTTAGACATTGTCTGGGCACAGTTGAGATAGCCTATAATGCTTATATGAAAATCATAATTCGCATGCAGCTCTTCGCATGCAGATCAATTGTAAATTGTCACTCATATGAAAAAGGTTGCCGACTCCCTGCTATAGGCTATATGAAGTCACCCTTGTGGCTCAATATAGTGTCATTGTCTCGTGCTCTTCCTTCATTCAGAGATGTTCCCTATATTGTGTGAGCCCGGCTCTTTTTTGTATTTGACAGTGCATTATTCGCCAGGGATGGGAAACATTCTGCGAATATTCAAGCATTGCATCAACAACGAAAGAGGCGGCTCGTAAAATGTTGACAAATGTTGTATCAACAAGACCGCTTAGAGAATATTCATATTGCAGCATAGTAGCCAACACTATAGCTAAATAACTTAGGAATATTTAAAGAAGCAAGATTGCCAGCAAGATTGATCCATTAGGATATCTCATTTTAATTCAGGAAGATGGACACGCAAGTCTGATAGAGTGAGAGGTGGAAATGCAATATACCAGAGTCAGGTAGGCTACAGGTAGGGATGCAGGCTGAGGATGATGACAATGAAGGCCTACAGCAAGAAGTTAAAAAAGTTAGCCCAACTAGTTCTGGGACACTGTAAAGTCCATGGAGAATAAGAGCACCTCCTCCCAGCTGCCCACTGCTCTGAGGCTAGGAAACATTGTTACCACCGATAAATCCACTATAATTGAGAATTTCAATAAGCATTTCTCTACAGCTGGCCATGCTTTCCACCTGTAAATGTGGCTACCCCGGTCAACTGCCCGGCACCCTCCACAGCAACCCGCCAAAGCCCCCACCATTTCTCCTTCACCCAAATCCAGATAGCTGATGTTCTGAAAGAGCTGCAAAATCTGGACCCATACAAATCAGCAATCTGACCCTCAATCTGGACCCTCTCTTTCTAAAATTGTCTGCCGAAATTGTTGCAACCCCTATTACTAGCCTGTTCAACCTCTCTTTCGTATCGTCTGAGATTCCCAAAGATTGGAAAGCTGCCGCGGTCATCCCCCTCTTCAAAGGGGGAGACACTCTAGACCCAAACTGCTACAGACCTATATCTATCCTACCCTGTCTTTCTAAGGTCTTCGAAAGCCAAGTTAACAAACAGATTACCGACCATTTCGAATCCCACCATACCTTCTCCGCTATGCAATCTGGTTTCAGAGCTGGTCATGGGTGCACCTCAGCCACGCTCAAGGTCCTAAACGACATCATAACCGCCATCGATAAGAGACATTACCTTGCAGCCGTATTCATCGACCTAGCCAAGGCTTTCGACTCTGTCAATCACCACATTCTTATTGGCAGACTTGGCAATCTTGGTTTCTCAAATGATTGCCTCGCCTGGTTTACCAACTACTTCTCTGATAGAGTTCAGTGTGTCAAATCGGAGGGCCTGTTGTCCGGACCTCTGGCAGTCTCTATGGGTGTGCCACAGGGTTAAATTCTCGGGCCGACTCTCTTCTCTGTATACATCAATGATGTTGCTCTTACTGCTGGTGATTCTCTGATCCACCTCTACGCAGACGACACCATTCTGTATACTTCTGGCCCCTCTTTGGACACTGTGTTAACTAACCTCCGGACGAACTTCAATGCCATCCTTCCGTGGCCTCCAACTGCTCTTAAACGCAGGTAAAACGAAATGCATGCTATTCAATGGATCATTGCCCGCACCTGCTACCCTGTCCAGTATCACTACTCTGGACGGCTCTGACTTACGTGGACAACTACAAATACCTGGGTGTCTGGTTAGACTGTAAACTCTCCTTCACAGACTCACATTAAGCATCTCCAATCCAAATGTAAATCTAGAATCGGCTTCCTATATCGCAACAAAGCAGCATTCTACAATCATGCTGCCAAACACACCCTCGTAAAACTGACCATCCTACCGATCCTCGACTTCGGTGATGTCATCTATAAAATAGCCTCCAACACTCTACTCAACAAACTGGATGCAGTCTATCACAGTGCCATCCGTTTTGTCACCAAAGCCCCATACACTATCCACCATTGCGACCTGTACGCTCTCGTTGGTTGGCCCCCGCTTCATACTCGTCGCCAAACCCACTGGCTACAGGTTATCTACAAGTCTCTGCTAGGTAAAGCCCCGTCTTATCTCAGCTCATTGATCACCATAGCAGCACCCACTCGTAGCATGCGATCCAGCAGGGATATCTCACTGGTCACCCCCAAAGCCAATTCCTCCTTTGGCCGCCTTTCCTTCCAGTTCTGCCAATGACTGGAACGAACTGCAAAAATCCCTGAAGCTGGAGACTCATATCTCCGTCACTAGCTTTAAGCACCAGCTGTCAGAGCAGCTCACAGATCACTGCACCTGTACATAGCCCATCTGTAAACAGCCCATCTATCTACCTACTTCATCGCCATACTGTATTTATTTATTTATCTTGCTCCTGTGCACCACCGCGCAATCGTCTTCTGCACATCTACCATTCCAGTGTTTAATTGCTATATTGTAATTACTTCGACACCATGGCCTATTTACTGTATTAACTTACCTCATTTGCACTCACTGTATATAGACTTTTTGTTTTCTTTTGTTCTACTGTATTATTGACTGTATGTTTTGTTTATTCCATGTGTAACTCTGTGTTGTTGTATGTGTCGAATTGCTACGCTTTATCTTGGCCAGGTCGCAGTTGCAAATGAGAACTTGTCCTCAACTAGCCTACCTGGTTAAATAAAGGTGAAATAAAATAAATACAAAAATAAATAGGTAATCATTCATTATTTCCATGATCTCAATTATCCTTATGTCCCTGCATGACAATGCACATTTGTTAAAGCCTCCAAGTGTTATTGTCTTTGAAGCCAAAAAACAAGACGTATTTTGGGGAAATTTTTGATTGTTTACCAGCATCTGTAACCTGAGTCTGATAATTATCTGTACTAAACAGTTCTAATAATCTAATCTAATAATACTTGTGGATTATACAAATAGTAGCTTGACATGTTTTCCAGTTTCTTGAAATACTTTGGAAATGCAAATTATTTTTATGTAAAAACTGAAATGGTCTATTCATTCCTTGTCCATTTTAGTAGACACTCTTGCCCAGAGCAACTTACATATCAAATCAAACTTTATTTGCCACATGCGCCGAATACAACAAGTGTAGACTTTACCGTGAGATGCTTACTTACAAGCCCTTAACCAACAGTGCAGTTCAAGAAGAAGAAAGTATTTACCAAGTAGGCTAAAATAAAAAGTAAAAATAAAAAGTAACACAAATAACAATAACGAGCCTATATACAGGGGGCACCGGTACCGAGTCAGTGTGCGGGGGTACAGGCTAGTTGAGGTAATCTGTACATGTGAGTGGGGGTGAAGTGACTATCCATAGGTAACAAACAAACAGCGAGTAGCAGCAGTGTACAAGAGGGGGGAGGGGGGGTCAATGTAAATTGTCTGGTGGCGATTTTTATGAATTGTTCAGCAGTCCAATGGCTTGGGGGTAAAAGCTGTCATCGATGCACTTATTGATGAAGCCAATGACTGAGGTGGTGTATTACTCAATGCCACTGGATGAATCCCGGAACATATTCCAGTCTGTACTAGCAAAATAGTCCTGTAGTGTAGCATCCGCGTCATCTGACCATTTCCGTATTGAGCGAGTCACTGGTACTTCCTGCTTTAGTTTTTGCTTGTAAGCAGAAATCAGGAGGATAGGATAGTGGTCAGATTTGCCAAATGGAGGGCGGGGGAGAGCTTTGTATGTGTCTCTGTGTATGGAGTAAAGGGGTCTAGGATTTTTTTCCCCTGGTTGCACATGTGACATGCTCGTAAAAATTTGGTAAAACTGAATTAAGTTTGCCTGCATTAAAGTCCCCGGCCATTAGGAGCTCCTCTTCTGGGTGACCATTTTCTTCTTTGCTTATGGCCTTATAGAGTTGGTTGAGAGCGGTCTTAGTGCCAGCTTCGCATTGTGGATGAGAACTCTCTTGGTGGATAGTGTGGTAGACAACCTATCATAAGGTACTCTACCTCAGGCAAGCAATACCTCAAGACTTCTTTAATATTAGACATCACGCACCAGCTGTTATTGACAAAAAGACACACACCCCCACCCCTCTTCTTACCGGAGGTAGCGTCTCTGTTCTGCTGGTGCATGGAAAATCCCGCCAGCTCTATATTGTCCATTTCTTCGTTCAGCCACGTCTTGTTAAGATGTTACAGTTTTTAATGTCCTGTTGGTAGGATAATCTTAACAATAGGTCATCAATTTTATTTTCTAATGATTGCACATTAGCAAGGAGAATGGAAGGCATTGGGAGTTTACTCGCTCGCCTCCGGCTTCTCAGAAGAATCCCCGATCTGCGTCACCTTTTCCGGCATCCTTTCTTCACGCAAAAGGCGTGGATCTGGGCCTGTTCCAGTGAAAACAGGATATCCTTCTCGTCGGACTCGTAACTTCTTTGGGATTGGTGTCCCTTCCACGGGACGGTTGAGCCAACGTAGGCTAATGTGATTAGCATGAGGTTGTAAGTAACAAGAACATTTCCCAGGACATAGACATATCTGATATTGGCAGAAAGCTTCAATTCTTGTTAATCTAACTGCACTGTCCAATTTACAGTAGCTATTACAGTGAAATAATACCATGGTATTGTTTAAGGAGATTGCAGTTTTCAACATGAAAAGTTGTTAATAAACAACTTAGGCACATTTGGGCAGTTTTGATTCAACATTTTGAACCAAAATGCAATGGTTCATTGGATCAGTCTAAACCTTTGCACATACATTGCTGCCATCTAGTGGCCAAAATCGAAATTGCAGCTGGGCTGGAATAATGCATTATGGCCATTCTCTTGCCTTTCAAAGATGATGGTACGAAAAAAATACAAAAGAATGGTTGGTTTTTTCTTTGTATTATCTTTAACCAGATCTATTGTGTTATATTCTCCTACATTCCTTTCACATTTCCATAAACTTCAAAGTGTTTCCTTTCAAATGTTACCAAGAATATGCCTATCCTTGCTTCAGGGCCTGAGTTACAGGCAGTTAGATTTGGGTATCGCTTTTCTAATGTCCAGAAGTTATTTTCGGTCATAAGAGACGGTAGCAGCAACATTATATACACAATAAAAAAAATACAAAATTGCACAATTGGTTGGGAGAATGTAAAATGTCAGCCACGTTCTTCGACACCATCTTAAGTCAGTAGTGAGTGCATACATTTTAATACGTTTTTATAGTGCTCCCCAATGGGAATTGAACCCACAACACTAGCATTGCAAGCACCATGCTCTACTAACTGAGCCACATCATCACAAACCACTTGATATCTCTGTTTTCCTTCATAGTGATGGAAAGTCTACAGGTACAAACCTAGATGACCAGCCTATGTACAATAAAATAATGTACATTTACATTAAGTGGTTTGTTCTTTCTGGATTCCATTAGAATGACAATCACAGAGAAAGGGACAGGGCAACAACTCTTACAATTCCAACTATTGAATCCTGCAAGATACTGTTCTTAATTATACAATTACCTTTTTTGCCAAAGTGGAGATGCTGAAAACATACTTTGCCCGCTGTACAGACTTCTATATTGGTCCCCTAATACTAGTAAAAGGCCCAGTGCAGCACCCCCTGAAATATATCCTTTTTTTATTCCGATTTTTCAGGGGATGCTGCAGCACCCTCAGCACCCCTTGTTCCCATGGCTATGCCTGCATCTCCATCCCTCCCTCTTGTCACTTCCTCTCCTTGCTTCCTTCATTTTGAATCATAGTTTTCTTTATCTGCAACAGTTACAATACACAAGTCAGCAGCAAGGTGTAAATATTCATAAAAAGTGTACTGTATGTATCAAGTTACATTCACATCTGCATGGCCCTGTGAACAAAAAGTGTTTTCCATTTGATGTTTTGATTAGTGAATGACAATTAAACCACAGCAGTTGCAACAGTAATATTCACACAGACATTCAACTATTCTACCTCAGTTGTAGGTATCTCAAAAAGTCTTTGGCACAATATCCTCTCTTCTCTTGACTCAAATAAAATCAAACTTTATTTGAGTTCATATTAACGAAGGAAATAGAGGAACTCACAGTACAGATAGATAGCAATAAATACTGTACCATAGGGGCACAGAATAAGTTAAAGAAAAAGCAAACATAATTGGAGGGACTTATTCAAGAAAGATCAAGTGTAATATATATTTTTTAAATAAATAAAATGAACTGGATGGAATATGGGGAAAAATGCACCAAATTATTTTTTAATCTTCAACATAGAAATACTACCAAAAATTATTTACTGAAACTTGTTACAAATGACAGAGTCATCCATAATTCACAAAACTATATTTTGAAAGAGGAAGCAAAGTACTTTAAGCATGTGTTTTCGTTTCAGTCACCTCCATCTCCACTAACCGAAGTTAATTGTAAGGATTATTTTTATATTAATAATGTAAAATTAACAGCTGTACAGAAATACTTACAGAAGAGGAACGTATTGATGAAATTAAAGCCTTAAAGTCTGGGAAAACTCCAGGGCTGGATGACATATCAGTTGAGGTATACCAAACCTTTTTTGATGTACTCAGAGGACCGTTATTAGAATGTTTTAACCACACCTATAAAAAATTGGATTATCAGATACTCAACAAGAAGGTCTGATTTCATTATTACTGAAACAGGACCCAAGTGGTAAATATAAAGATTGAGTCCATTTAAAAAATTGGAAGCCCCTTACACTTCAATGTTGTGGTGCAAGAATTCTAGCAAAATGCATAGTGCATAGAATTTTTAAAATATATAGTTGGATACTATTCATCAGACAGTTTTTTTTACATGGACGATACATTGGAGATAATATAAGACAAGTTCTGGAAACAATAGAATACTATGAAAAATCTGGCAAACCAGGCCTGATATTCATAGCTGACTTTGAAAAGGTTTTTATATATAAATGCCTGGAATATTTCAATTTTGGAGAATCTCTTATACAATGGGTTAAAGTTATGTATAGTAACCCTAGGTGTAAAATAGTAAATAATGGCTACTTCTCAGATAGTATTAAACTGTCAAGAGGAGTAAAACAAGGTTGTCCACTATCGGCATATCTATTTATTATGGCCATCAAAATGTTAGCTATTAAAATCAGATCTAACAATAATATCAAGGGGTTAGAAATCCAGGGCTTAAAAATAAAGGTGTCATTGTACACTGACAATTCATGTTTTCTTTTAAATCCACAATTTCAATCCCTCCAAAGCCTCATAAAGGATCTAGATAATTTTTCTAACCTCTCTGATTTACAACCAAATTATGATAAGTGTACTATATTATGTATTGGATCACAAAACAAATTACTTTTACATTACCGTGTAGTAAACCAATAAAATTGTCTGATGGTGAAGTGAACATACTCGGTATTCATATCCTGAAAGAAAGTAAGTATCTCACTACAATACATTTTAATAGAAAGATAGCAAAAATAGATAAGATCTTACATTTAAATTTTAGTCATTTAGCAGAAGCTCTTATCCAGAGCGAGTGCATACATTTCAAGCATTTTTTTGTTGTACTGGCCCCTCGTGGGAATCGAACCCACAACCCTGGCGTTGCACACACCATGCTGGCGTTGCACACACCATGCTCTACCAACTGAGCCACAGGAAAGACCTTGCTATCATGGAAAGGAAAATACATGTCTATTTGTGGAAAAATCACCATGATTAACTCTTTAGTCATAGCCCAGTTTACTTATTTGCTTATGGCCTTGCCTACACCTAGCGATTTGTTTTATAAATTACATGAGCAAAAAATATTCCATTTTATTTGTAACGGCAAGCCAGACAAAATTCAACAGGCCTATTTATATAATAAATATGAATTCGGACGACAGAAATGATTAAATATTAAAGCATTAGACATCTCACTAAAGGCTTCTCTAGCAGATTAGTAAGAATATCTCACCCCATGTTCAGGAATGACCTTTTTCCCTTTATTCAGACTGCAAAACTCTCACTTTCGGTTATTTGAAAATTAAATAATCTCCTAAATATCGTTCTTTTTCAAACAAGCCATAGAAAGTTGGTTGCAATTTCAGTTTAATCCACCAGAAAAGACAACCAATATTACAACAAATATGGTTAAACTCAAATATACTAATTAAAGACATACAGTATCAGTCAAAATTTTGGACACACCTACTGTACTCATTCAAGGGTTTTTCTTTATTTTATCACATGGAATGTATTTCAATTAACAGGTGTGCCTTGTTAAAAGTTAATTTGTGGAATTTCTTTCCTTCTTAATGCGTTTGAGCCAATCAGTTGTGTTGTGACAGGGTAAGGGTGGTATACAGAACATAGCCCTATTTGGTAAAAGACCATGTCCATATTATGGCAAGAAAAAGCTCAAATAAGCAAAGAGAAACGACAGTCTATCATTACTTTAAGATATGAAGGTCAGTCAATCCGGAAAATTGTGCAGTCGCAAAAATCATCAAGGGCTATGAAGAAACTGGCTCTCATGAGGACCCCCACAGGAAAGGAGGACCCAGAGTTACCACTGCTGCAGCCTCAGAAATTGCAGCCCAAAAATGCTTCACAGAGTTCAAGTAACAGACACATTTCAACATCAACTGTTCAGAGGAGACTGTGTGAATCAGGACTTCATGGTCGAATTGCTGCAAAGAAGAAGAGACTTGCATGGGCCAAGAAATACAAGCAATGGACATAAGACCGGTGGAAATGTGTCCTTTGGTCTGGAGTACAAATTTGTGAGACACGGTGTGGGTGAACGGATGATCTCCGAATGTCTATTTTTCACCGTAAAGCATGGAGGAGGAGGTGTTATGGTGTGGGGGTGCTTTGCTGGTGACACTGTCCGTGATTTATTTAGAATTCAAGGCACATTTAACCAGCATGTCTACCACAGCATTCTGCAGCGATACACCATCCCATGGTTTGGGCTTAGTGGGACTATCATTTGTTTTTCAACAGGACAATGACCCAACACACCTCCAGGCTGTGTAAGGGCTATTTTACCAAGAAGGAGAGTGATGGAGTGCTGCATCAGATGACCTGGACTCCACAATCCTCCGATCTCAACTGAATTGAGATGGTTTGGGATGCGTTAGACCGCAGAGTGAAGGAAAAGCAGCCAACAAGTGCTCAGCATATGTGGGAACTCCTTCAAGACTGTTGAAAAAGCATTCCAGGTGAAGCTGGTTGAGAGGATGCCAAGAGTGTGCAGAGCTGTTGTCAAGGCAAAAGGGTGGCTACTTTGAAGAATCTCAAATATAAAATGCATTTTTTTGAATGATGATTCCATATGTGTTATTTCATAGTTTTAATGTCTTCAATATTATTCTACAATGTAGAAAATAGTCAAAATAACAAAAAATCCTTGAATGAGTAGGTGTTCTAAAACTTTTGACCGGTAGTGTATGTATAAGCTGGAAGTAGAAGACTAAGTTTGCTTCTACATCTGCATTGCTTGCTGTTTGGTGTTTTAGGATGGGTTTCTGTACAGCACTTTGTGACATCGGCTGATGTAATAAGGGATTTATAAATACATTTGATTGATTGGTTGTTTTCCATTAGTTTACTCCAATTAGGGGAGGTAGGGTTAGGGTTTTGTTATATATATATATTTACAAAACATTATATGGGGGATTGGAAATGATGCAGACAATTACCTTGATGGAAGCCACAATCTATCTGCATTATTAAAGCTGATCTACCCGATAAAAATGTAAAAAATTACTTGATTTGACACCTGCACAGGATACAGCAGGTACTGAGCTACAGAAATAGGGCTGAAGGATGAAGGCTAGAGAGGTCAGAGTGGGTCTGAAAGAGATGCAATTTTCCCTCCAACTCCTTACAACACAACAGAAAAGAGGAGAGTGGACACAGACACAGAGTAAAGCTTGGTTTGTGTGTTGTGTATGACTAAGTCCTACATTGGACAAAGGGGACGGCTGCTCAAACTGCCATGGATGGGAGGCTGCAGCTGGAGGAATAAAGTCCTAGAAAAGTGTGTGTGTGTGTGTGTGTGTGTGTGTGTGTGTGTGTGTGTGTGTGTGTGTGTGTGTGTGTGTGTGTGTGTGTGTGTGTGTGTGTGTGTGTGTGTGTGTGTGTGTGTGTGTGCGTGTGTGTGTGTGTATTCCTACATTATCAGGACCACAATCACAATGTCCTGACAAGTCTCCAGAATGTCCTGACAAGGTAGGAAAACAAGAGAAAAATGTAAAGTCAGGACCTTTTTCATGTCCGGAATTTGTTCAAATGCTATTTTAGACTTAAGGGTTAGGTTAGGGTTAGAGTAAGGGGTTAAGGTTCAGGTTAAGCGTTAGGGAAAATAGGATTTTGAATGGGACTACTTTTTTACTCCCCATAAAGTCTTGAAAATTCACAAAAACAAAGTTGTGTGTGTGTGTGTGTGTGTGTGTGTGTGTGTGTTTGTGTGTGTGTGTGTGTGTGTGTGTGTATTTGCACGCTTGTGTACAGTATGTGCAGTATTATGTACTGTGTAACACCACCTGTCATGTAAATACATTGGTATTAGGGACAAAATGTAAAATGTTTCTAGAGTTTTGTTCCCATTGTGTAGTCCAGTGAGTAGCTGACAGTTAAATCGTTCCTCTCTCACATAGAATACTTTTGTTTTTAAAGATAGTTTATTTTACACATAATTTATCTTGTAAAGACAACCTATCGCGTTTGATTTGGCCATAAGCGCCTCTTCAAAAAAATATTGCTGCATGACGCCTCGCCAGATTCAGAGTATGACGCCTCAACAGCTTTGTGAGAATGTGTTGGTGTTGCACAGATATACAGCCCATTAATCATCATACCACACCTGGAAAATCATAGCAGAAGAGCATAATGACAGAGCAACCCCCGTAAATTGTTTATTTCTGTCAAGTCATTACCACACCTAATCACTTGTTGATATTCCGAAAATTGTCATAAAAGAATCTTGTGCAAGCCAATACGTTTTTGATTGATGATGAAAACAAAGTGTGACTGTACAGGCCTATTCAGAATCAACGCGTAGCCTACTGTTTTTAGAACAGCACTATGCTGAACAAGAAATCGGAAGGCATGCATGTTCAGGGCCGCATTAATTTAGCTTGTAGGCTTTGAACCACAACCCCCATTTATAAGACCACAGGGTTTCAAATAGTGGCGTTATGGCTTAATAAACAGACTTGTTCCTGTATAATGCCTGCAATGTGTGTTGTTTCTCTGTTGCATGGGTGCTTTCTAATGTACATATAGATGTAGGATTTTAATTTGAGCCAGTTTGCTACAGCAGGAAAATAATCCAGGAAATGTGAATGATTATGGGTATTATAATCAATTGACATTTTTTGTAGGGGTTTACATTTTTCGTTTGGGCAAATCAAGTCTGACATTTTAAAGTGGAATTTACAAACTTTAGAAGGCTTTTTAAACCTTGAATACACTACAATTTTGCAAAATTCCCAGCGACAAAAGAGTGATCAAATGAAGATCCTATATCTGTATATTCAATTAGGCTGGCAAGAGCAAAGAAGAAATAAAAACCCGGCCCCTGCAGCGAGTTGTCTAGTTTCAGCACATTGATCACTTCCGCTCTCTTCAGGAGTTCCTAATAGCAGGTGAGTCCCGCACTCTGTGTGGCTCTGCTAGGCACGGCGCTGGACTGTTTGGCTTGCAGCGGAGAGAGCTGGGGACAGGCAGAACAGTAAAGGTGATGGGATAAACGTGAGAACACCGCTACCCAATGAAACGTTTCCCTGTACAATGAAATATGGGACTCAAACAAGAGGCGAGAAGCTGTGGCCAGAGCTCTCTTTACCCAACATGTTCTCTTCCCACGTACAGGGTGATAACGCTTTGTCCCCAAAATAGATTATATTCTCTAAAAGCAACGTTTGTATCATTATTTGGAAAGGCCTATAAGACTCTCTACGCACACCCTTATCATAGTCTACGTGAACGCTACCTGGTTGTATTAATAATAGGGTATTATCATAGGCCTAAAGGAAAATATGAGGCAGGCAAGTACTATAGGCTACAAACCCATGTTGACTACTTATCAACAGTTGGCAGGTTGAATTTGAGCAATTTAACAGTTTCAGATATGTAAATTAGCAGGCACACCAAGTGCGTGTGTCGTCTATTTCGCGCCTTATTTACTTGTTGTTGACGGGGAGTAGCCTATATGTCTATGTTCATTGGTGCGAACAACATACGAACTGAAATGTTTAGGAGTTCTTAAACGGAGAGTCAAGAAAATAAGATTTGGTGAGAAAAATAAATAGCAAGCCCCGATAGCTTTGGGATTAAGACCAAGAACGAGTCCAAGCTTTGCTGCCACTTTCGCCTGCCAAGAGCGGCGGGGGTCCCCTTGGTGGCCCGGGCTCTCCCCCTTTCTCTCCCAACAAGCTGAACGGCCTCCCCTGGCTACATAAATTGCTGCTTTATTATCATGTAGAGTCACCATTTAATACCAACCATTTCACATTCTACAATCTACGGTTGGATATGGATGGATAATTCTACTGCTCCAAAATTGATGCATGCATGCACGCGATACAACCTCACTCTGGTTATCACATGGTTTTTTGGGGGGGCTTTATGTAAGGTTAGCTAATTGCTATAGGCCTTGTTATAACCGTGCAGTAGCCCTATGCTTTTGGTTGAAAACATTGATTAGGATGATGGTGGTGGTGGTGGTAATGGTGAAAGATGGTAAGGAGGAGGATATAATAATAACAATAATAATAATAATACATAATAATACATCATTCGTAAGACAGAATAATAAATAATAATAATAATATTGATAGGCCTATAACACTCATACAAACTCATACAAATATGACAGTCATGTATTTTACGTAAAACTTTAAATATTGTCAGTTTCTTGCCATAAAGCAGGCCATTTTCACATTTATTATAAACAATACGTTTCTTAGTTCTTTATGTAGGCCTACAGCAACAATGTGCAATTGAAATGATATTATTATGAATGCATAAAGTTGCCAATCCATGTTGTTGATGAGGTTGTTGTTGTTCTGATTAAAACGTTATCTTAAATGAGAATGCGTAATGGGTCCAAATTAACACCTGCTTAACCAACTCATTATAGGCCAAACGCAGTTTTAAACCAGCCTCGCATTTCCACTAACAACCATTAGCATCTGCATGATGTTTGCAATGCCGCAAATAACTAAATGATGATCTGGGTAAATATTGAAATTCCCTTCGATTGGTGGCTACTCTGTTAAAGCGGCGGGCGACTCGGCTTTCCCTATTGATGAGGCCCCGCTATCTTAATCCAGTGCATTTCCCTGTAAATAGCTTTCTGCATGAGAAAGGGCCTGCCTAGGTCCCCCTACCCTCCCGTCCCCTCCACTCCACACACACACAGAGGGAGAGACAGATGATAATGCGCGGAGGGTTTTGTAGCATTAGCTCTTGTTCAGCTACTCCCATCGCATCCCATTCAGGGTCATTTAAGGCGGGTATCATGTCATGTAAAGACGGCCCCCTCACTTTGTAGGCCGCTTTAGAAAGGTGTTGGCTAATAGGCATCAACTCCATTAGGTCATCTTGTCAAAGACCGAAGACGAAGAAGAGGTGAAAAGAAGAAAGAAAATGGAAGATGATCCTCAGGTTTTTGTTTTGTGCCTTGGTGTCTATAGAAGCTTCATTTAGCTTTCAATTTGTGGGGATTCAATTAAACCAATCAAAACTTGAATTTCCCCTAAATAACATGCCTTAATTGGCCCAATTGTAACAGAGAAAGATCTTGTTAATTGGTGATATTAGACAAAAGGCATGTTTGGTTTTTTATATGGCCCAGGTAGTTTAGCCTATGTAATTCGTCGGCTGGTGCTCCATTTCTTGAAGCGTCGGGTGGGGATAGTCCCTAAAATCCATTCACCCCAAGAGCTTGATAGTTGAGCTACAGTTGACAAATAGAAAATGGCAGATTGTAGACCTATTTACACCGTTTAGGTCCATTCTATAACAGGGCAGGAACAAAACAAGTGACCAGTGAGTGATATGTTTGCCAAAATATCATGTCCCTCTCCGCAAAGTTAACGTTTATTAGCCTATTTCTGCAAGCATGGTTTATGTTTTGGGTCAACCTGAAGGTAGGCTACCGACCATTATTTAAAGGGGTAACCATGACAACTTGAGTCCTGATTGGCCACCCAGGCACGGGAATTAAGGAGAGCGTCACCCAATCTGAATACGGATGCGCCTGGCGCCCGCAGAGCCGGGCACAGTGATGCGAAAAGTGTCGACGTGAGGTGAGCGGAGGCGAAGAAGTGGAACCTAAAAACAAAAAATGACAACAACAACAAAATAATAATAATAGGCTACAGCCCATGTAACATATTCTCTACAGCGGGGACGAACAGGCTTTCCACGTGTCAATTTTTACGCAGCCCGTCAACGAAGAAGAGGACTATAGGTGCTTTTTAAATTCATATTTTTTTCTTTTGGATTCTGGATTGTGACAAGTGCTAGGACAGAACAGGACAGGGGCGTCCAGAACCAGGAGTACAGTAGAGGAACTTCGGGGAGTGTTCGCCTATAGCCTGCCTTTAAACGGTAGTGGAGAGGGGCTTCTCCCCACCCATCCACCCACCTGACAGAACATTCGCGCCTGCTTTGTCCACAACCCCGGAGCCAAGACGTTGCTGCGCGGAGAGCCGCGTGGCCCCAGACCCAGCACCGGAGTCCGCGTGGGAAGGTCGGCCCTCGTTATCCTCCAGACGGGTGGGATGATGGTCCACTGCGCGGGGTGCGACAGGCCCATCCTGGACCGGTTCCTGCTCAACGTGTTGGACCGAGCCTGGCACGCCAAGTGCGTCCAATGCTGCGAGTGCCACTGTAACCTGACCGAGAAGTGCTTCTCGCGTGATGGGAAGCTTTATTGTAAAATTGACTTTTTCAGGTAAGGATTCAGATTGGGGATTCATGCGAAAAAGCAGGTATGCCAAAAACTCAGTGAACTCACCAGGGAGAATTATAACCCTGCTGCTTCTGAAGATTTGTTTGTCTGTTTTTTGTTAGTAAGTGTCTTAAAATGCTGAAATTGATTGAATGTCACACAATGATCAAAATAGCGCTCGCTATAGCGTCACTCACATAATTAATTAACCGTAATGATATTATTCTGTAGGCCTACCCATTGTTTTGTGGAAATGGATATGGTTCACCAAGGCCTACTTCACATGATGGCCTATAATTCACCTATAGGCGAGATAGCCTATCAGTTATTTGAATTGTTCTAGAATGTCACTTCAAATTATTACATTTCAAGCCTTGCCGAAATAATATTGTAACCACATTGGTTTCGTAACAAAAATCCGATCATTCTTAGGGCTATATAAATGTATATAATTTCAGAGTTCTAAGTTAATTCTAGAGCTCTGAATATCACAAATATATTTAGCATTTTGACAGAACTATTTAATGGCCTGAGATGTCCACGTTATTACTCATTGTCCGCTTGAGTTTTATTTACATGAAGAGGGTGGTTTTTTAGAGACACAAAGTGTGTTTTCTGACAATATGAATCACAACCTTAATTCCTAATATTTATTATGACAAATAACATCACGTTTATTTATAAATCAATTTTATTGGTGGGGTTGAATATTATGTCGGCTTGAATATTCCCTTCTCTTAATTCTCTTCTCTCCATGCACATGGAGGCAGTTGAAATCTATTTATAATATACATTTTCCTCTCACCTGTACTCTCTGTTTCCATTGTTTGGCCCAATAGATTTTAAAACTTAACCATTAGGTCTACACCAGCCGCTCAGTTCTTCAAAGTGGTAATTCAGTGATAAGTGTAGGCCCTTGTTTGTGTACGCGCACTCTCATAGCATCATACCAATTAGTTATGTGTCAGCTTTTTTCCCCCTCCTGTACAAATTGTTTAATGACATGTGAGGCCCAGTATTTAAGCCTTTGTGAAGGCAATGTTGGCCTCAAACGGCCTTGACCATCATATTAGCCGGCTCCCATCCGTGGATTTAAATGGCCGAACAATTAGCCAGGCGAAACAGTAATCACCCTAATGTGGCCATTTGTTGTGTAAGTAGTGCTGTGTCCTCGCCGAGCCGTGCATGTGAAAGGGTACAGTGGAGCGATACTATTGCAAATGGCTGGAGAGAGAGAGAGAGAGACAGAGAAAGCGAGAGAGGGATTCTGATCAAAAAATAAAGGGGTCTTGCCTCGACCGCTCGCCCCCGTCCTCCCCCCCCCCACACACACCCTCAAACACACACTACCTCCAATAATCGTATTATAATTGAAATATTTTCAATTCCTGTATTTGTTTCGTCCTGAGGCGACGCCATGTTGATGAGAGAGATTACCAAATCACCATGAGAGGCGCGTGATGAGGTTTCTGGCTCGTGATGAGGTGGATTAGGCCTATTTATTTCACATCGGAGAGGGAAACACTAAAGTACAATGCATGGTGGGAGAAACACATAATAAGGGTTCCCATTCCCCATCACTATATGCAGCACACATTTATTCCTTCCAGTGAAACACTTCATTTTCAACTGATTTACCTTGTCGACTTATCCCCGGAAACGATGAGACGTTGAGTTAGGCTGTTATATACTCGCCTGTCTATCCAAATAATACAAGAATATCCACCATGCTTTTTTTTGCACGTGAAGAGGGTGAATGTGGATTAACAGGAGATTTCACGCTAAAATGTTCCTAGTCCGTTTAATCCTCGGATATCTCTGTAGTCACAATGTGATAACTGTCACTAATACGTTCTGCGTGGGTTTATTGTTAAAAATAAGAATGATGGTATTTCTCAGTCTAGCGCAGGTGCTCCATTTTAGGCTATATTATGTATCAAGAGTAGTCTGTTAGATTGGAACGAAAATGATTTCGAAATAGCCTACCCCTTCTTCAATCATGGCAAATATGTAATACAATGAAACAAATGTGTGAAATAAAAACAATAAATTATAACTACTATAGAATATCTTTAGTCATTGTTGTAAGTGTTTTGTCACTGCTATTTCGTAATTTTCTTGGAACAAACACTTTCAAATCAGGCTACGCGCCAAACCTTCTGCATTGCCCGCAGTTGCAAAATTCGCTATAGGTCTACATGTCTAATAGGCCTATACATTTTTAATAAAAAAAAAAAGTTAGAACAGTTAAATATCCATCTCAAATTCATCTTTTTTTCTATGTGCTTCTGTGTCTTGGGGATTTCACATCAACCCCCCTCTCCTCTCTCCTCTCTCTCCCTTTCTTTTCAGGAGGTTTGGGACGAAGTGCGCGGGCTGCCTCCAAGGCATCTCTCCCAGCGATCTTGTGCGCAAGGCGCGCAGCAAGGTGTTCCATCTCAACTGCTTCACGTGCATGGTGTGCAACAAGCAGCTGTCCACGGGCGAGGAGCTCTATGTCATCGACGAAAATAAGTTTGTGTGCAAAGAAGACTACCTAAGCTCAGGGGCTATCAAGGAAGTCAATTTGAATTCAGGTAGCCTAATTATAGCTAAGGGTTTCAAAAGTGCGTCCACAGTAGACATTCTACAGTAGACATTCTAGACGGTCTACTAATGTTAGGCTAGTGCATGGATACGAAAATATCAATGGTCTGTTCGTCTTGGAAAAAATTTATACACGGTTGTCTGAAAAAAAATGGACCTTTCTTTTCTTAGTAGCCTAAGCCTATTTTCCCCCCCTCAAAAAATATAAGTGGTATATTATAGTCTGCATTTGTATTTGAAATCAACGAGCGTCGTTTAATGCGGGTTGTTTTTTGGAAGACTGTTTTGGCCACCTACGTTAACTGATTAATTTGTCTGTTTTTATTTATTGATCGTTTCAACGTGGGATCCCATCCCATACACTGGGGAATGGTGGAGAATTAAGACTATTTGTGCATGATGAGAAACGTCTTAAAATACTGCTGGGTTGTATTTGTTGGATTCCTAAAATAGGATAGGCCAATACCACATATTCACATATGATTTTTGCGAACTAAAATTCATAAATTCGAAAACCTATTGTGTTACTATGCCTTTTAAATTGTTTTATCCAGAGCCATAACCTAGGCCTATATCAAGTCCTACAATAGACCCCCGTCAGGTAATTCAAAACGATGGACATGGTGCCTGTCTGCGTGTTAGCTCTGGCTCTGCATTCGTTAGGAGTATCGTCTGCGTCCGATTCGAAGTAGCCTAGTCTTATAGATGTATATGCATTTGGGCTTTCTATTCTATATTCTAGCTTACTTTCCCATTTTAGCCGCAGTGTCGTAGGCCTGCATGGTCCAACATGTGTAGCCTATGGAGAATTCGGCTGCAAGTCACTTCCTCGCCTAATAAATAAAATATCTCTAAAATGTCATTATTCAACATGGCCATGATATTGGGCCTACACTTTGGGGTGTTTCGAAGTAAAATGTTTTCTAGTCAACAACTTTCAGAAAAGCTTGTGTTTATGGGCTTCTCAGGCTCCCGTCACTGCCATTCGGTTTCGTCTTTAGATCAACAAGGTGAGGAATAACATTTGTATCCTGGAAAGACGTGACATTGAATTTGACCCCTCGTTGGGTGTCTGTAGCTGCAAATATGAACATACTGACATTCTCGCCGCCGCAATGGGCCGTGTACAGGGCGTGTGTAGCCTAGCGTTTGATGATGTTCCCCAACAAAGCATCTCCGCTTCGCTGAATGCATCTGACCATAGCTCAGTCTTATCAACGCTATAAATTCCTGTCAGATGAATGGCTCAAACAGCCCTCCCCTCGGACAATGACATGCTGTTATCGTGCGACGCAGCGGGTCCTTGGGGATCAGCCTAGCCCCCTTTTTTTTGTTTCACATTACATGCATAATTTCTCTTTCATTAGCTCGATCGCTTAGGTCACACGCGGGCAGTGTCGAGTTGGTTACACCTGTTTTATTTGTGAAGATTTAAACTGGTAAATCCATGTATTTAGTCTGTTTCATATTGGTTACATTGGCAAGGTGTAGGCTATTTTATATATATAAGGAACTGAAAAGGGCTTCCATATTTGTGTTTTGTGAGGCGTTCTTGTTCCACATGTTCTAGTTTATTTGTGATTAGACAGGCTACAGCAATAGTCTAGTAGTAGGCCCCACGACACCTCAGATTGAAACCTTTCCATTCTCTCTCGTCCCCCAGTGTCATCATGCACAGACAGAAGTTTATCGCCGGACCTCCAGGACCCGATACAGGACGACACAAAAGAGACGGACAATTCCATGTCCTCAGATAAGGACATGAACAATAACGAGAATGAGGAGCAGAATTCGGGCACGAAGCGGCGAGGTCCGCGGACCACCATCAAAGCCAAGCAGCTGGAGACGCTGAAGGCTGCCTTCGTGGCCACGCCGAAACCCACACGACACATTCGGGAACAGTTGGCCCAGGAGACGGGACTCAACATGCGGGTTATACAGGTAGGAGAGCAGGCTAACTTGAGCATATTCATTGCTGGTTGATGCCGAGCCTGGTTTTTATTTCGACAAGTTAGAATTCCTATTATAAATAGAACAGAACTGATCAAATAGAATAGAATATATTATAAACTCTGGGTTAATAACGTTGAGTTTTCAGGTCAAATTGAGAAATAACGTTCTGTGGTTTTTCTCTTTGCTTGTTTGATGTGCACTGCTGAGTTTTGGTAGGCTACATGGTGAAGACAGCATGGGCCTGCCTGCTGTCTTCACCATTCGTGATGAATTAGTTAGAATAGATCGAGATTTAATTAAAGACGTACTTGACAAATTGAGAGTGAAAAGAATGTCACAACACAATGTAGGTTATTAACAGTCCGGACCCCAAAAGTTATTTGAATGAAGTAGACCTATCTTTGGAAGGAAAACGTATTTGGTCAAAATAAATATGAGAAAAATAACAAGACACGTTTAAGTGAAATGCCGATTGATAAATCCATAAAATCAGCTCGAGAGTTAATGGACCTCCCTCCCCGGGAAATGGAAATGGGTCTAGAAACTACATGAATTATTTTTTGTTTGTGATATTTTTTGTAATATTTAGCTGCACTATCAACTGATCAATTCATATCATTAAGGTTACTATTTCTTAAGATTGAGTTGTGGTTTTCTTTATCTCTTCTCAATTTAAGATTTTGAATAATCAGACATTAAATTGGCAATTTGACCAGTCTATTTATCGTCTATTGTAGCCTATTTGGACTCCTGTTTGATAGGTTTGGTTTTTTAATTAAAGCAAAAGATAAATTATGATTTGAATGAATTTGAATGAAAGATGGAAGACATTCGTTTCTTAATATGACATATTGTATTTGCTGTTGATTTCTCATTTATTATTGAAGCAAATATAGTACCCAAATTGCCTGCACAGTATGCGTATGTTTAAATATGTAGCATATCTGTAGCCATAGGCCTTCACATTTTAGAAATATAATGCACTGTTAATGCTTTTAACAGCCAATAATTGAACAATAGTGTCATTACAAAAAAAGCCCACAGCACTGCACACAAATACTGTAAACAGTTGTATGTTAACAGGTGCACATGCCAACCAAGACAATTAAGAGGTCAGTCAATGAAGTATGAGGATTTTTCACTTCCTGAATTGACAAATTAAAACTGAATTGACCTCGAACCCTGTTAGGGAGATCTGATGGGCCTGTGACAACATGTGAGATCATATTCATTGCTAATGAGAGAGTAATAACACTACTGCTTACCTTCTTGAAGTGGAATATATCCTCACTGCTGCCAACCACAGTCGGATCTCTAGCCTTTATGTCATAACCACACACATGCACACACACAAACACACGCTCCCGGTGTCTGGGTTTAGACTGTGTTAGGGTGATTAGCACCGTCACTGCCAGCTGAGATGTGGCTTTTTGTGTGCTTACAGTAATTACCACTGATTTCACTGATTTACATGCTGTATACCGTACACCCCCCTCGCTCCTCTGTCCTCACTCATTTACTGCCAGACAATCTCTCCTCTCCTCTCAGACCAGGCCTTGTAGCATCTTCTCAGTTTCATGTCTCCACAACACTGAATCGATCCTATTTATCTCTGATTAGCAACAACATAATGCACTGTGGTATACAGTGCATTCGGAAAGTATTCGGACCCCTTGACTTTTCCACATTTTGATACGTTTACAACCTTATTCTAAATTGTATTAAATTGTTTTCTCCCCCCTTATCAATCTACACACAATACCCCATAATGACAAAGCAAAAACAGGTTTGGATTTTTTTGCAGATGTATAAAAAAATAAAAAAACTGAAATATCACATTTACATAAGTATTCAGACCCTTTACTAAGTACTTTGTTGAAGCACCTTTGGCAGCGATTACAGCCTCGAATCTTCTTGGGTACGACGCTACAAGCTTGGCACACCTATATTTGGGGAGTTTCTCTCATTCCTCTCTGCAGATCCTCTCAAGCTCTGTCAGGTTGGATAGCGAGCGTCGCTGCACAGCTATTTTCAGGGCTCTGGCTGGGTCACTCAAGCACATTCAGAGACTTGTCCCGAAACCACTCCTGCGTTGTCTTGGCTGTGTGCTTATGGTCACTGTCCTGTTGGAAGGTGAACCTTCGCCCCAGTCTGAGTTCCTGAGAGCTCTGGAGCAGGTTTTTATCAAGGATATCTCTGTACTTTGCTCCGTTCATCTTTGCCTCGATCCTGACTAGTCTCCCAGTCCCTGCCTCTGAAAAAAATCCCCACGGCATGATGCTGCCACCACTATGCTTCACCGTAGGGATGGTACCAGGTTTCCTCCTCCAGGCCAAAGAGTTCAATCTTGGTTTCCTCAGAACAGAGAATCTTGTTTCTCATGGTCTGAGAGTCTTTAGGTGCCTACTGGCAAACTCCAAGCGGGCTGTCACGTGCCTTTTACTGAGTCACTCTACCATAAAGGCCTGATTGGTGGAGTGCTGCAAAAATGGTTGTCCTGGAAGGTTCTCCCATCTCCACAGAGGAACTCTAGAGCTCTGTCAAGGGCCTTGGTCACCTCCCTGACCAAGGCCCTTCTCCCCCGATTGCTCAGTTTGGCCGGGTGGCCAGCTCTAGGAAGAGTCTTGGTGGTTCCAAACTTTTTCCATTTAAGAATGATGGAGGCCACTGTGTTCTTGGGGACCTTCAATGCTGCAGAAATTATTTGGTACCCTTCCCCAGATCTGTGCCTCGACACAATCCTGTCTCGGGGCTCTACGGACAATTCCTTCGAGCTTATGGCTTGGTATTTGCTCTGACATGCATTGCCAACTGTGGGACCTTATATATTTTTGCTTTGTCATTATGGGGTATTGTGTGTAGATATGAGGAAATGTTTGTATTTAATCCATTTTAGAAAAAGGCTGTAACGTAACAAAATGTGGAAAAAGTCAAGGGGTCTGAATACTTTCCGAAGGCACTGTATATAGAACCAAGATGGTGGACAGTTACATCACCCCCCCACACAATGTTTTTTTTTTTTTTTAATTTTCTAAATACTTTCAATATGATTAATTTCCATGTCGGCTCTATGCCTGGAAATGCCCTTGTTAGGAGCAAAGTATACCGTATTTCAAACTTTCCAAAAAAGTATTTGAAATTCTGGCAATTCTGGATATTGTTGTTCATTTAAATGTAGTGATAGCAGACACTTCTGTCTATAAAAATACACATTTCATATTTTGTTAATATTAATAAGATAAATATTCTTTAAGCCTCAAGGCAAAATATGTAAAAAAGCATGAGATTAGCTATAAAACTGCGGGGGGGGTCCCTGTGAAACTTCTCTACGCCACTGACAACCGCAAGTCAACATTTGCTGCAACCAGCTACTGTCAACAGCAAGGTGGAACTCTCAGAATCAAATTATTACATCAGTTCTCAATGCGGATGAAGACAAGCTTGACACACTGCCTGTCACCAAGCTATCCATGCACGAGTATGTCCTTTCTGATGTAATGGACATCCAGTTGAGCTTCAGTTAGTTTTCAGACTTGATTCACTCGTTTTTATTTAGTTTGAATTTTATCAAATCATTTCTATTTCCTTTCAGTTTTAGTTTTCGTGTTAGAGACAGAAAGTAGCCTATGTGTGGGAGGTTAGGAGCCATTTATGTCTTGAGGCCTATAGTTTGTGTTATTTTGGGATGTTACTTCTTGCCACTGGGGGGCAGTAATACATAAGGTGAGGGGTCAGGTCATAGGTTTGGTTATGTTGAAGTTATAAATCAATCTTAATGTGACTTGGATTAAAAAATATCATTATTGGTTGTCTCACTCAGATTCAGACATTTCTGCCGCACCGTTCAAAGCTATGGCCATCTCTGGTTGTTGTTGGTCAAGGGTATTCCCTTGCCTGTTCTGTAACAACTTGATAGTCTTATGTTCGCCACATTGACAGTTACGACGAGTAGGATCTTCTCCTCTGGTATGTCCCATGCTTCCAATGCCCAGTCAATTACCTCTCTGGTGTGTGGATGCTAAATCCGATGGAGGTTGAGCAACGCATGCTGTGCCTTCGTAGAGGAGGGGTGATAGATGCGGAATGATATGTACAGAAGCAAAGCAGTCAATCCTTTCTTTAAACACCCGTCTACACACAGGGTTATTTTCTATGCCTCTTTCAGAATCTCCTTCACTTTCTGGGTTGCTGTATCCATTTGCAAAGCAATCAACACATTTACTCTAGCAGCGCCAGGAGTTCTAAATTTGGGATCAAGTGTTTGGTTGAACTTTCTGAAGGCTGGCTCATCGTACAGTCTCATGGACATGCCAGACTGGATCAATAAACTAACCAGTGCCTCTTTTTTTCTTTTACTCGTTTGAATTAGGTTGCCATGTTACAGCTCTTTTCATTCCAACTGTTAAAGTTGATTGTCCTAACGTTGCACTTTGCGTGCAGCTACTAAGAGCTGGTGGCTGTCTCACGTTGTCTTTATCCTGAAATGGTTTGTGTGATTCTTTGTGGGCGCTGTTCAGTTTAACTTTGAGGTTGGGTTTTCCTTTTTACACTGTACAACAATATAAATGCAACATGCAACAATTTCAATGATTTTACTGAGCTACAGTTCATATAAGGAAATCAGTCAATTTAAATAAGTTCATTGGGGCCTAATCTATGGATTTCACATGACTAGGAATACAATTATGCATCTGTTGGTCACCGATAGCTTAAAAAAAGTAGGGGTGTGGATCAGAAAACCAGTCAGTATCTGGTGTGGCCAAATTGATTGTGTCCTGTGAAATGTTGTCCCACTCCTCTTCAATGGCTGTGCAAAGTTGCTGGACATTGGAGGGAACTGGAACACACTGTCGTACACGTCAATCCAGAGCATCCCAAACATGCTCCATGGGTGACATGTCTGGTGAGTATGCAGGCCATGGAAGAACTGGGACATTTTCAGCTTCCAGGAATTGTGTATAGATCCTTGCGACATGGGACCGGCAATTATCATGCTGAAACATGAGGTGATGGCGGTTGATGAATGGATCTCGTCATGGTATCGCTGTAACTGTACATTTTAGAGTGGCCTCTTATTGTCCCCAGCACAAGGTGCACCTGTGTAATGATCATACTGTTTAATCAGATTCTTGATATGCCACACCTGTCAGGTGGATGGATTTTCTTGGCAAAGGAGAAATGCTTGCTAACAGGATGTAAACAAATTTGTGCACATCATTTGAGAGAAATAAGCTTTTTGTGTATATGGAACATTTCTGTGATCTTTTATTTATTTCAGCTCAATAAACATGGGAACAGCTACATGTTGCATTTATATTTTTGTTCAGTGTATCTCTGTTCCACACACGCTGCTGACACTACAATGCACTTACTTTTGTCCTTTCCAGCAATGTACTCAAGACAATCCCATACAGGGCTTTACCTTTTGCTGTCGCCAATGTTCACCCTCACGCTCCACGTTCGCCCTCTCATTTCTTCCCTGTTAGCTATTGATAGCTAGTGATAGTGATGCACAACCTAGTCCTATTTGAAACCGGCATCTCCTGGCAGCATTAACCCACCAGTTTCAGAAGCATGAAAACCCCATTAGAAAAAAAGCCTGAAAAACCCATTACATTTTTGCCCGAGGTTTAGAATTAAAAAAAACTCTAACTAAATGTAATTTGATGGTTTTTATTTGAGTTAGTTTTGCAATCAAAGATAATAGTTTCAGTGTAGTTGAAGTTTTTTTAAATGTTTGTTTTAGTTTCAGTTTTAGTTTACTATAATAACCTTGAGGAGTACCTCATCACCTCATATCTTCCACCAACTACCGATCCTCTGACATTCTGCAAGAAACACAGTCCCACACATCCAACACCGCACATAGTTGCTGCTGAGTACCTAAATACATGTCCCAGCATCCTCCGCAGCTGTGGAGCAGCTTTTCAGCATTGCAGGGCATATCTTCAGACCAGATCACTGCTCAATGTCTGACGAGCATTTTGAAACCCGGATGTTTTATTATGAAATGTAACATGGCGTCTTGTCATCTTTCATGAGACACCGATGTAAAGCTCAGGCTGCGTATTTGGATTAAAAAGTGAAACTATATGTTTGGTAATTCAAATTAAACGAATAAGTACATTCAAAACTTTTTTCAAATACGCCCAAATAATAATACTTTTTGTTGTTGTTGAAAATACTGTCTTTCAAATACTTCCAAGGATATGTATTTGTAGTACTGGTAATTACATGCTAATGCTTTCCAAATGGTATTTTCAAATACATTCCAATATTCAACTACTTTTTTTTCTTCAAATAAAGGTTATCTAAATACTTGTTGTGAAATGTATTGAAATACCTGAAACAGTATTTGATCCCAGGTCTGGTATGCGTGTGTGTGTAGTAATCCCTAAGCAACGCTCTCTCAAGGGGAGCGAAAGCATTTCCATAAAAATGTACCCTACAGTTAGACTATTGTTCTCAATAGGCAGGTGTCGTCTTTGCTAGGAAAAGCATGGAGAGGAATGCCTAAGTGGTTTTAGGTGTTTTTCTCTGTGTTTTTTTTGTTAATCTCCGACACAGTGGGAATTGTGCCTCTGGTGTAGCCTAGCTGGTGTTAACATGTATTATTATGCAGCGCCGATGCAGAGACAACGAGCAATGTGTTATGTTTTTAGAATGCAAAGTAAGTCCTCCATATGTTGAAATATTTCCTCTTCTCCTTTGTTCCTGTACAAAGACAGTTTATTTGACTCCAAGGAGGAGTGACGACTGTGTTTAATGTCCCCGCTGTCTCAGCTCTGTTGTCGTATTGAGGCCTGTTGAGGCACATGGGAAATAGCGACCTATAGAAATGAATGTGTCGCTCTGTGTTTGTTCCTTTGTGTTGCCGACTGATTCATTGATTTTATTGGATCATTTCAAAACATACTGACATCCATATCACTGGTTACAAAACAGCTCCAGTGTGATTTCTGTTTCTTGGACATCATATGGTGTCTCTCTAACGCCTGAGTCCTGGTTGAAAGTGAACCTCCGCTCTGCCTCTCACATACAGCCATAGTCCTCAAAGCGGAGAGGCTGAATATGTTATTTTAATGTGCCTGGGTTGGACGTTGAGGTAGAGACAGTGTCCATCCATGTTTGTTAGTTTACCCCCACTGCCTCCACCCCACATGATCCATATTCCTTACATCTAAGCGGAGCCCTTTAATTATTTTGAGTTATTTCTACAGGCGAGGTGCCTGAGAAGAGCTCTTTTCTATACCAGTCTCAAGACAGCAAAATAATAATAAAAAAAAAAAATGTGGCAGAGCATCGGGGACCAATTTTGAGAAAGCAAATTCATCAGGGACTGACCCGTCATAATATCAGAACCCAACTCCTACTTTACAGTGCGATACAAAAAGCTGACACGCAGTTTTACTATGACTTCTGCGGTGCATGGCCGAACTAATCAAGTTCGGGGCACTGGAAAACATTTTAAAGGCCTCCCTCTTGTCATCAAAGTGAACATTTTGCAGTTTTAAAGCCACATTTTGCCTGTAGGCAGAGAGAACATTCTGTAGTTTTAAATCTTCAATTACAGTGCATTATGTTCAAAATAAACATTTTGAGGAGTACAAGAAGAATTGAGTTGAATTTCTTTTTATCATTGATGTTGTACGGTCCCTGTGAAATGCATTTGGCACATCCAAGGGCTAAGAACACACATTGTGAATGATTAACATTACATTGTATTGCACTCTCTAAACTTTTCCCACAGATCCCTTATCCAAAATTGATTTAATCTGTTGTAGCTAGCAATACTCATTACACTACAGAATTCAAACTCCTATATGAGCATAACAAGCCTAGTTAAATAGCACTCCAAGTCTGTGGAATGGACAAAGTAAAAATGGACAAAAACAATTAAGGTCTGAAATGAAGGTGGATTTAATTTGACGGTGATTTGATTTAGATGATGATTAGGAGTGGGCCTTGTCATTTTAACTACCTTGTAGTTTTCCATTTGCTTTTTGTGTTGTAACACTTAATGTGAAATGGATAATGAATACATCTGGTGATCGTTACTGTCCATTGTAGACAAGTAATGGACTAGAAATGAAGTTAGATTAGATATGACTTTGATTGCGACACTCTGTGTGCTTGACAAGCTTGTGTAAAAATGCAGTATAAATAACTGGGTTTTTTTCATCCATGAAAAGGATCTTAAACCTATTAAAATAGTTTCACTTACTTTGCTCTGATAACAATCTTAGATGTTTCTCTGGGTCCTAGGTCCTTATAGATGTGATGTGACCTGATAACTCACTATCTCTTTTCTCTATAGGTATGGTTCCAGAACCGTCGATCTAAGGAGAGGAGGATGAAGCAGCTGAGTGCTTTGGGGGCCCGGCGGCACGCCTTCTTCAGAGGGCCCCGGAGGATGAGGCCCCTGGGAGGACGACTGGAGGACCCAGACATACTGGGGCCTGGGGCCTATGGATACTACACAGGTAAGATACACTCACTGTTTGATTATATAGTGGTAAAATACAGTCGTTGTCAATTGCTTTACATCAGATAGCATGATGACTCGGTTGAGGACTGTGCAATGTGTAGTAACGTCGTCACCTGTCGCTAAAGTCAGGTATGCCATTGCTCGCCTCTGTGCTGCCCAGCTCTGTCTAAACTGCATGGAGACAAGGGTGTTGACTGCTAGTCAAGTGGCCTACTGGAACAACATGGAAGATTCTGAAATATAGAAAAGTCAAATGTTGAAATCAAGACATAGAGCAACCACAGAATTCTAAAAACAAGAGCATTTGTCAGTTGATTATCCCAGCAGTACAAAGCTGAAGAGAGATGTTGCTGAGGAATCAGTCATATACTGGACCATAGCAGCCTCCATCCACAGTAATAAAAGGGAGCCTTGAAGGATAGAATGGGGAGGGAGGGAAGGAGGGGAGGAGGAGGAGGACAAAACCTTAATCTCTTGCTTCTAGCTCCCTCCGTTCTCAGCATGCCTCTTTTCACACCCTTTTGTGCCTTGGTGGAGCAGGGGAGCCTGCTCTACTGTATTAGCAGCAGTACTCCTTCCATCCTTCTGTTCCTCTACTACTGCTGCTGCTTAGAGAGGCTGTGTGTTTGTGTGTGTGCGTGCACGTGTGTGTGTGTCTATGCGTGTGCATGCGTACACACGTGTGTGTCTCTCTCTGCCCCTCCCCGTTCCTTCCCCCGGCCGCCCCAGGAGCAGGTTGATTCTCAAGGTCTGTCGTAGCTAGCAGGGTTCTGTTTGCGCGACTCAATAATTAGCTTGTTTATTGTTTTTTTTGTGTTTTTTGAAAAAAATGTGGATTTCATTGCATTGAAAGTGGATTTATCCTTCCCCTCATTAGCACAATTTGTAACATAAGGTTGGCGTGCTGCTGATTTAGTTATGTAGAGGGGAAACGTTTCTTTGTCAAGTTAGGCACAAAGCATGATGAAATGTCGATTGTCTGTCTGACTACATTTAACTGATCTTGAAACAACGTGTGTGTTTTCCAGGTTTTTGATTTAGGGTGGATTAGTAAGAATGGTTGTTTAACATCAAACTGTACACTAAACAAGACATTATTCAATTTGTGTTTGTCTAGTTCTTTTTTGCTCTTTCCCTCTGTAGCACTGAAATCAGAACCCACTCACACTAAAAGCTAAAGAGTATGGCGTATAACTGAAATGTAGAGGAGAAAGTGTGATTTTCATTTCCTTTTTAAAAGTTTAGGCGCTTTGAATAAGAAAATAAGAAAAATCCTAAAATTAACTCACAAAGGGATGAGTGTCAGGACTCACAATTGTATAAATGTAGGACAAAAAAAAGGAGTTCCCAGGTGAATTTTAGAAGTTTAGTTGCGTTTTGCTCTTTCACTTTTCAGCTATAACAGGGAACTAAACCATTCTCCTCCCCTCCTTGAAATGTTACTTAAGCTACTCAATACTGCAATTCTTTTCAAATTCTTGAATCTTTATGCAGGTCCGTTTTTTAAAAGTGTGTGAAATTCCATTTCAGTGATTTTGATTGTAGCTATATAGATTGTTTTGTCTGTGTGCTGCACAATGAATTAGATGATTTGTTTTCTATTTGAATAATCGTATCCCCCCCCCCCACAGAGTACCAGGGCGACTACTACGGAGGAGGGGGAAACTATGACTTCTTCCCCCACGGCCCTCCCTCCTCTCAGGCTCAGTCTCCAGCAGAATCCCCCTATATCCATGGAGGTGCCATGGAGGGCTCTGTGTCAGCCCACCACCCCTCTGACGACCAGAGGTTCACGGACATGATCTCCCACGCAGACACCCCCAGCCCCGAGCCCGGCCTGCCCAGCTCCCTGCAGCCCGTCCCTGGGGAGGTGTATGGAGGGGGGCCCAGCCCACCCTTCTCCCTGGCTAGTAACTCTAGCTACAGCGCCCCCATGTCCCACCCCGGACAGGAGATGGGAGAGACCACCGTCTGGTAGACTAGAGAGGGGGCATCTGGATCTGGGATCAGGGTTTGGGGGGTGGGTGGGTGGGGGGGGGGTGAACTTCCCAGTCAATTCAGGAGATGAATTTGAAGACGTTATGAATGAGTTATTATGAATTGAAAAGTGCCGTTTATGTATTTGTTCATTGGAATTTTGAATTGGCTTGCCGAATTGATGGAATTGCCCCCCCCCCCCCGACTCTGATCCTTCACATACATGAAGGACTGAGGATCCAGGATGGGGCGGCTTTGCTGGAAAAATATGAACTTTGTGGTACTATTCGCCGCCCCATTCAGCCCTGGATTGTGGTAGAAATACACCCCCACCCACCATGAACTGGGATCGAAAAGAAGAAAAAAAACATGCTTAGGCGGTTCATCTCGCCCCCGTATCTTCCCCTCTCACTCCGAGAAGCAGTGGAGGTATCCATTGCTGAAGACTAAGGACACTTGATATTGAAGAGCGAGATCCAGAAAGAATACAAGCCAAAAGGGACGTTTGATGTATTTTATTTTTTGGGTTTCAGAACTGTCTTGGTTTTTCATTCTACTGTTTCTTAAAAAGGCACAATGTTGTAGGCCTAACTGGTCAGTTCCTCTTCTGCGTAATGTTTGACTCGTTCTCCTATTGTAATATTGCTTCCAATACAATGCTCAAATACAGACAAATACAGTTTTCAGTGTTTTAACTGTTGCTATGTACGACCTCCTTTGCTTTTAGCTTCACCGCCACTAAAATAGAGCAAAGCCGATATCTGCTTAACTGCAGAGATGAGAACATTCAGCTCAGTGGGAAGTCAGGAGATTCATTTGTGGCAGCCGTGAAACGTTCTGTTATTGGATAAAGAAATGCTCATTGACAACATTTATGGTGACCCTCCGATAGACTCTGAGCCACTGTACTGCAGATCTAAACGGCGCATAGCGATATACATTACTCCTTCTGGAATTCTACCCAGTACACACGGCACATTTTCACCCACACATTCTTCATCATTTTGACCGTCAGTTCTAGTGATGTTTCTCGATAGATGGTCTTGCTGTTCTCGTACATGGTTATTCAGAACACACACATACACAAGCCACTCATACACACACACAAACCTCTCTAAATCAAGGCCCCCTTTATATCCCTCACTCCCATCCAGGCACCCCTTGTCAGTCCCTCTCTCCTCATCTACTTTTCCTGGCCTTCCCTTTGTTACTGTCCCTTTAACAACAACAACAAAAAAAACATGTTTTAATGGAAATTATTTTCAAAAGAACATTGATGCCATAATGGAGAATGTCCTTCAGCAGCTGAGGTCTCCTTCTTCAATAGGCAGAAAACAAAAGGAGGGGCCAGACAACATCTGTGACTTGCTACCGTGTCTGTCTGCTTGGCAGCCTGGCAACCATCGCCACCTAGTGGCCCGATAGGAACACAGCGTCTCTACTAGCCGTCTGTGTGTGTGTGTGTGTGTGTGTGTGTGTGTGTGTGTGTGTGTGTGAGTGAGAGAGAGAGAGAGAGAGAGATCCTTAGCACTTGGTATCAGGCTCACATGCAGCCAAGATGAAAGACAACAACTTTGCCAAAAAATGGAGCAAATACCACACGCGCACACACACACACACACACACACACACACACACACACACAGTAGAGATATCAACAAATTCAGTTCTTTTCTAACTGTTTCTATACAGTAGGTGAGCCTAGTTGGCATGCAAGGCTAAGTATGAGGAGGATAGATCATAATACAATGCCGTTATATTTCTGGAATACCTTTCCCAACCTGTGTTTTAAAGATGAAATGCTAAAGGTTTGTATGCAGGGCCATGACGTTTACCACTTCAGCATCTACCTGAATACTGTGTTTCTGTCTAGGTCTCTCACTGAAGAACATGCCCTTGTAGGAGTAGGAGTTTTACCGCTGTAAAGGCTACACGGTCATACCACGCTATTCCAACATGGCCTTTGGTACAAACAGAGAAACACAGTCAAGGTCAGTTCATTCCATTCAGGCATGATAGTCAGATGTATTGGCCTGTTATTATTTCCTGAATTCAGCTCTGTACCCGCCCAGCTATCTCTTAGCTTTGCAGAGGTACAGGCTGCACCGTTACGGACTTCCAACAACGTAACACATACCATCTGTTCCCTACGAGTTATCACTCCTATCCTGTTATTGAAGTCATATTTTAGTCGCCCTCTCCCTTTGGACTTTGTATGGGACGAAAAACAAGGAGGGAGTGTCTTGTTTCTGTGAGAGAGAGTGAGAGTGACAGTGTTGGGTTGTGGGGGGGTTTGTTCCAATGTAAATACTACTGATAATAAAACACATCTTCTCTTGCACTATGTTCTCTCTTGCTTTATCAAACCTCTGTTTGATACAAGGAATGGAGTCACCCAAGTATTACTCACTGACCCGAGGGGATTTGATTCTGTTTGGCCCATGGATTCTACCATTCCCATTAAAAGAATAGTAGCCCCAGCTTTGCCTTATTACTAACACCTATCCAATCCTTTCGGATCCACACAATTGCATAGGGGGTAGGGGGTAGTCTGTGGACGGGGCCTGAGTCTTACCAGATTTATCCTCAACCGAATTCTCTTCCACCTGCTCAGGGTACAATTGGTTCCTAAAGGTACAGGTCTAGTAGGATCGGCGTACCCTCACCAAATCGTCACCTGATCTATTAGGGGGAAAAAAATCACAAACCTTGCCTAAGTCAGCATCTAGAGGGTACTCCATCCCACTCTTAATGGGCTCCATCCTTATCCTCCTCCCCCTCCTTCCTCTCTTCCACATCTTTATCCCCTCCTCCGGCTTCATCCCTCTCTCCATGGGCCCAGGTGGACAGGGTGGCCCAGGTCTGCAGTAATTTTCCCCCTGACTGGTTTTAATGTAAGGGGTAATGTGAGAGGAGACAGGCTCCGCACACACACATATACAACTCCCCCCTGTGGGAGTCTGGAGCAAGCCGCGATCCCCCCCCACACACACACACACACACACACACACACACACACACACACACACACACACACACACACACACACACACACACACACACACACACACAGCAGTGAACGTGGTCCTCACCCTCCGCTGGTACATTACCAGCATCCCTCCGTTCTCTTTATTTATTCCTCCTTCACTCCTCTGTTTTCTCCCCTGAGCCTCTCCTCTCCTCTGCCTAGAACACAGGCCTGTATCACTCCATCTCTCAGAAAGTGAGGGAGAGAGAGAGCTGAGGGGGGTGGGGTCGTGTGAGAGAACTAGAGAGGAGAGAGGGGGATGGAGAGAAAAGAGATGGATAGAGGGTGCATAGGAGCCAATAGGAAGCAGCTGATTATATAGGAGCACAAACACAAACAGTGCTGTATATAAACACACACACACACACACACACACACACACACACACACACACACACACACACACACACACACACTAGAGGCTGACCTGCTGCACAGAAACAGACACCTCAAATAACCTTCACCTTTTTTTCACCCAAACATCAATTGTTTACCATGAACACACACACACACCAAAGCCCATTAACACAGTACTTCATTTGTAATGGATTTCCTTGCTCTGCTGTTTTGGGAGAGAGCAGAGGAGGTGGCCTGGTGGAACTGCTATAAATCACCTGCTTGTTCCCTTCCTCCACCCAACTTTCCCTCCCACCTCCCCCTCTTCAGCCCCCATCAGCAAGGCTACACTGGGGTTCCCTGTCCCTAACCCCTCTCTCCCATCAGCATACACACACGCCGGTGTATGTACCCTTCTCTCATCTCTGCCGCCTGGAATGGGGAAATCTAATTACCCTATGAAGAGAGACACATCATTAATTACACACACAACTTATATACACACACACACACACACACAAAATAAAAATGTGTCTCACTGAAACACAAATATGTGTAAACAAACAAACCAACACTACTTCCTCATATACAGACAACAAAATGTAGATTCAAAGTAACGGTCAGTGTGAAGTCTGATGGTGCATCTAGCACCATTGTTCTGAGACCTGTCCAACACTTTCCGGAGACTGATCATGAAGTCACAATGACACAGAATGTTCAGATAGAAATATATTGTGTGGAATGATTGTCATGTAAAATAGGCAACCGCGTTGGCTACTGCATCTGCAATGCTCTGAACGTTTTATCTCATTGAATACTCCGTAGCTCTACATAATATGCTTAGGGGGGGGGGGTAGGGGCTAGCTAGCGGTCCATTTGGGATGGGGTGTAAGCAGGGACGGACATTAAGCTAGACCGCAGCTGGTACTTTTCAGAATGGGCTAGTAGAAAACGTGTTTAGCTAAAGTTTGGCTTTGACAATATCGCATGGCACAGAATACCAGCCGGGCTAGTAGATATTGCGGTCTACGAGCCCGGCTGGCCACTGCCCAAAATCTTTACATTCCATCTGGGTGTAAGTGGGCTGGATGATTGGGCAGTGGCACGCCCCATGATTGTAGTGTGCCTTCAGTTCCCCCTGGAGGCCACAGAAAAAAACAACAACTTAGAGACATCTCAGAAAATGCTTGAATCTCTCCCCGAGAGAGAGAGAAGATAACACACTGGCTTCCATTGTCACACCACGCCAGCCGTGAAGGACAATAAGGTCATAAGGTCACCACATTTCTTAGTCTTAACTCAATAACAGACTGCGGTCTGCGGCATTGAACAGACACATGAAATAGACAACGTCGAACTGGCAAAGTCCTTTTTACAGTCAAATAGTCGACGAACAGTTTGCATACTGCCCCATTGAAAGGCTGGTTATGGCACAGAACTCCATCACCACAGACACCCTAGACCCATTACAATTCCCATACCGCCCCAACAGATCCATCTTAATTGCACTCCATACTGCCCTGACCCACTTAGATAAGAGGAATACCAGCTCAGTCGTTCAACACCATTGTCCCCTCTAAGCTCATCACCGAGCTAGGGACCCTGGGACTGGATCCTGGACTTCCTGACGGGCCGATCCCAGGTGGTGAGGATAGGTAACATCAACTCCGCCACGCTGACCTTGAACACGGGGGCCTCACAGGGTTGTGTGCTTAGTCCCCTCCTGTACTCCCTGTTCACCCACGACTGCGTGGCCAACCACGACTCCAACACCATCATCAAGTTTGCTGACGACACGACGGTGGTTGGCCTGATCACCGGCGACGATGAGCCAACCTACAGGGAGGAGGTCAGTGACTTGGCAGTATGGTGCCAGGACAACAACCTCTCCCTCAATGTCAGTAAGACCATGGAGCTGATCGTGGACTACAGGAAATGGTGGGGAGGGGGGCGAGCACGCCCCCATTGACATCGACGAGGCAGAAGTGGAGCAGGTAGATAGCTTCAAGTTCCTCTGTGTCCAAATCACCAAGGACTTAAAATGGTCCACACGCGCGACAGCGCCTCTTGGCCCTCCGGAGGTTGAAATGATTTGGCATGAGCCCTCAAATCATCAAAAACTTTTACAGCTGCACCATTGAGAGCATCTTGACTGGCTGTATCACTGCTTGGTATGGCAACTGCACTGCCCTCGATCCCATGGCGCTACAGAGGTTGGTGAGGACAGTCCAGCACATCACTGGGGCCGAGCTCCTTGCAAAAGACTCCAGCCAACCCAAGCCATTGACTGCGACCTCTGCGACCTCTGCGACCTCTGCGACCTCTGCGACCTCTGCAACCTCTGCAACCTCTGCAACCTCTGCAACCTCTGCAACCTCTGCTTTCCGCACTGTAACCGGAGCTACAAGTCTGACACCAACAAGCTCCTGAACAGCATCTATCCCCAAGCCATAAGAGCGCTAAATAGCTACACAAACTATCTGCATTATCACACACACAACCACACACACACTCATACTGACTATACACACATACCATATACGCTGCTGCTACTCTGTTTATCATATATCCTGATGCCTAGTCACCTGACCCCTATACAGATCTACCTCCATCCCTCCAGTAAGCCTACACATTGTATATATGGTATTGGACCTGACCCTGTATATAGCTTACTTACTTACTCACTCGTGTTCTTCTCATTTCTACTTCTCATTTGTTTTTGTTAGACTTGACTTAAAAAAAATAGAATTATAATGATAGTACTAGTGATGTTGATTGCTGTATTGTTGGGAAAGGCATTTCACTGTAGGGTGCTCTTCTCTGTCTCTTCACAGCTGAAGCATCACCGTAGACAGGACAGGAATGAACTCACTCAAAGCCCACCACTCCAATGTGCTTTACTCACGATCTAGGAACACACATACTGTAATGAAACAGTATTTTGTTCACACCGTATTGTGTTGATTTCAATATGGTGGACAGAGAAAATAAACCGCAACAGCTTGTAGAGCTCTCAAGTGTTACTGTGACAATATTTTGGAACAAGAGACTGCAGCCTAGGCTCCTTCACTCACTTTTTCCTCATTGGCATCAGGCAGAATAAACAGCAGACTACATTGAGTGTACAAAACATTAGGAACACCTTCCTAATATTGAGTTGCACACCCCCCCATTTTGTCCTCAGAATAGCCTCATTTCGTCCGGGCATGGACTCTACAAGGTGTCTGAAAGCGTTCCACAGGGATGCTGGCCCATGTTGACTCCAATGCTTCCCACAACTGTGCTTCCCACAGTTGCTGTTGAATGTGAAAAACCCTGCAGCGTTGCAGTTCATCCCACACTCAAACCAGTGCGCCTGGCACCGACTACCCCTCCCCGTTCAAAGGCACTTCGCTCAACGGCACATTCACCCTCTGAATGGCACACACACACAATCCATGTCTTAATTGTTACTTAAAAATCACTCTTTAACTCTCCCCCCCCTTCATCTACACTGATTGAAGTGGATTTAAGTCACATCAATAAGGGATCATATCTTTCACCTGGATTCTCCTGGTCAGTCTATGTCACGGAAAGAGCAGGTGTTCCTAATGTTTTGTACTCATAGTGTATATTGTGTTGGATTTCAACATGATGGACAAGAGGGGCAACCGAATTGGCTGTACTCTAGTAACTCTCTCCAAGCCAAAAGAATAGGAAACATACAAAGGACACAGTATTGTGTTGGATTTCAGCATGGTGGACATAAACAACCAACACACACACACACACACACACACACAGCTTATATGGACGTCCCAAAAGAGAGTGCAAACATTTCTGGTTTCACAAGTGCTGTGATGGTGAGCACTTCAGACCACTCCTTGTTGCTGTGTTTATGGTATAAAATAACTATTTCAATACATATCAATATTATACATTAGTATTAGCAGATGACAGCCCTGGTTTATACCCTGTCTAAAGTACGAGCGCATGGTACTGTTTTAGGATCAGTTTCTGGTGACCCAAAACCTAAACTCAACCCTTATACTCTAACATATCCCAACTGACTCTGGACCAGTTCTAACAAGCAATTCTCCCGGCCTTTTGGCAGGTCGAAAATCAGCACTGGTGACCAAGAGGTAAGCATTAGTGGTCACACGGATTATGAATCAGGGTGCATCTCAATACTGTGATTTAAACAAGGTACCTCCTCTCCTCATTTGCACTGATGTGGAAGCATAGTAGAGGTGAAAGCCACATGGTGAACTAGGTACATAATTTCACTCTTATATTCATTCACCTTTATTCAACTGAGGAGGAGAGGAGATGAATTAGCCATCAATGCAGATGAAGGAAAGAAGAAGAGTTGAGGAAGCATCTTAAGACTTCAGGTGGCCCCTCAGTCCTTAGTCCTGTGGGGTCTAGTTAGTGGTAGTTGGGGTGATCTGTGAGGAGGAACTGCTGCTTTCTGCCCCCTGGTGGCGCTGGGCTGGAATGGCACCCTCTGGCTGAAACCCTCTCTGCTCTTCTCTCTGCCTGCTTTTCTACGCACTGCACATACAGAGAAGGGTGAGATGGATGGCAGGCAGTGTGTGTGTGTGTGTGTGTGTGTGTGTGTGTGTGTGTGTGTGTGTGTGTGTGTGTGTGTGTGTGTGTGTGTGTGTGTGTGTGTGTGTGTGTGTGTGTGTGTGGCTGTCATGCAAGCCAAAAAGGCAGTGTTTGGGGCAGGATAAGAACATGCAGATGAGCATGTTCCGATGAGGTGACCAATGAGACACTTATGAGAGCATGACTGACAGCAATGAAGATGGAGCACAGTATTCAGTTCCCCTACAGGGTAAATCCCTTCCCCTCAACTAGGGCTGGGTGATATGACCTAAAACTCACATCTCAATAGTTTCAAAGTTATGGGTGATTCACAATATACATCTCGATTTTTTTGCCGTTTTCTCTAACTAAGCTTTGTTGCGCAGTTAAACAGGTCAATACACTGCATTTCAAAAAGTCAGGAATAATCTAATGAATTCAGGGCTTATAAAATTATACCTAAGCTAAATACAAGCCTTCCACAACCATAAGACCCACTAATAATTGACAAAAATATAAAACGCAATATGTGACAATTTCAATTTCGATTTTACTGAGTTACAGTTCATATAAAGAAATCAGTCAATTGAAATAAATTAATTAGGTCCTAATCTATGGATTTCACTTGACTGGGCAGGGGCGGAGCCATGGGTGGGCCTGGGAGGGCATAGGCCCACCCACTGGGGAGCCAGGCCCAGGCCCAGCCAATCGGAATTAGTTTTTTCCCCACAAAAGGGCTTTATTACAGACATAAATACTCCTCAGCATCTTGTCTTGTTGAATGAACTAGTAGAAGTCTGGAGAACTTTAGGTTGGGATTTTGCGTTGCAATGAGGACGCTGGCATTTGACTGGCTTTGAGTTGAAATTACATTCCCCTCAGTTGTCTGTCTCTCTCTTTTCCTACCCTATCAGACAACGTTTTAGTAGCCTATACAGCATTAGTTTTGTATCTTATGCATGCAGGCTTGTTGCAAGTTGGAACATTCTTCTGAAACACAACCTCTGTTTGGAGCTCCACCCATGCTAAATATTTCATATGGTGTCAATATAATCCATACTCGGCCCTTTTTTATCATCTTCCTGAGAGGAACTTCCCCAGAGTGTTTTTTTTGAAGATCGTGAGAAGCCTGGGCTCCGAGGCTATAGAAACATTAAACCCTCTTCCCTGTCTGTCCCTACCCAAGAGACATGTACTGTTATGATAGAGGAAACAATGACCTATATACTCTGGCTGAACTACCAGTGAGAAAGCAGTATTGTTGAGAAAAGGGAAACCACAAACTCTCTCCTCTAGCTCCCTCAGCCCCTGATATTGGCCATTGACTGACCTCTGGGTTCTGTTGGAGGCTGAGGAGGCTGTGGTGGTGGTGGTGTTGGGGTAGGAGGCTGTGGAGGAGTCTCCCATGGAGGTGTCAGCTATCCTCTGGCTAGCACACATGGCCTTCAGGGTCTGGAACACAGCCAGTGGAGCCACGTTCATCTACAACAGGCCCACAATGATCCTACAGGAGAGGACAGGGATTAAACTAAGAGTACAGTGTAAACTCTCAGACAGAAAGACAGGGGATTGTGTTATCAGAGAAGAAGGAGAGGAGAGATGAGGAAAGGAAGCTCCAACCTCTCTGTGTATGTCTGTGTGTGTCTCGGAGGGGGTTGGATAAAGCAAAACAACAAATCACTGTCTTCATGGAGAACGACCTTCTAATTGCCAGTTCAGCTTCTACTAAAAATGGGACCAACTGCAATATGACGTCACAAACATATACTTCATAACAAAAAGAAGGCCAGCATGCACTTTAAGAAGATAGAATTATACCCTGAACAAAACATCAACACATGAGATGTAGTACAAACTCTGAGGCTTTCCGGAAGCGGTATTGCTTGCGATTCCCATCAACTGATATAGCATCCACTTCCTGTGAGCAGGCAGGACAATGGAGGAGATCGCTTCCACAAAACGTGTCTATTTCAAACTGCCCGTACATCCACTCGAAGGAATGCCTTCTGGAATAACATGCTAAACAGACAAAGGTATAAGTAGGGGGCAATTTTTATATTAGGGACAAATATTAACCACTAATTCATTAAAATTATCATTTGATTAGTATATACACACTTACCCTGCCAAAGTGCTTTGTTCTTCCATCAAGCATTCCCACAAAGGCTTGACGGGAGCATCCTGGGGCCAACACCTTCATGTCTTCAAAGGACTTGAAGAGGTCCACTGTGAAGATGGTCTGGTGAGTCACGGTGGCTGGCTAGTAGCCACTCTTTACAAGTTCCTCCAGCCCCACTGTCCAATGTCTCAGACACCCGGGAGCAGTTCAGAGCAGGTAGGGACAGGTTGTAGCACCCTGAGTCAGGAGAAATTATTAGAAAGTAATTAATTACATTCTTTAAAAACATGTGAATAGAAGTAAAGTCCTTAAAAACCACATATTTACCATTTATTCCAATCAGGATAGCACCACGCATCCTCCCTGTTGCAATACTGACACTGGCCCATCGCAGTACCTTCAGCAGAGAGCATGCTGTCCATCATCACCATTGCCACTTTTGTGCACACAAGGCCTGCCTCTCTGCCCAAGTCACTTTTGTAGGTCCTGCATCAGGTAGTCTTGTGTAGGTAAAAAAAAATTGAAATTAAATGACAGAATTCATGAAAAAAATGTCATACAGCCAAGCTATTTTTAAGTTTGTCATGGAAATTGTTTCGCATTCTGTACCTGTATCTTGTGGGGATAGGTGCAGGAGCATGGCTACTGCAGGATGTGGTGTGGATCTGTTTTTCTAAAGTATTTCTACTTACTTCGGATCTGGAATCCCTCAACTGAAGCTAGCCAGCTAACTACCTACCAGCTATCAGTTAGCAAACCACTGCTGGCGGTCATCAGCTAACCTTTAGCTCGGAAAGCTCTCGCCAGTTCATACAACGTGACTCAAACCAGAGCATAACGGACCTATTTTTTTTTCTCCATATCCCCGGATTCCTACTGCAAACTCTGAACCTTTTCATTTGGATCTTCGCAACTAGCTAACCGCAATTCTGGCTGACTACTCCTGGCTAGCGTTTCCATCCCGGAGCAAGCACCAATTAGCCTGAAGCTAGCCCTGGTAGGGCTCCTGTGCTACCACCCCTTCTACTGTCGGTACGGGGCACAGAACCCCGCCAATCCTCTACTGTCTGGAATACCGACCTAATCTGCCCGAGGATTCCAACAGGCCCCTCAGGTGTGACGTACGCTGAAGGCCCATTCTGCTAACCGTGGCCTGCTAGCTACCTAGAGCTACTTGGAACCCTACTAATCCACGACTGGTCTATCGACGTCACCGCACGAAGAGGCAAAAACATCCATCGCGACGTCCCCCAAAGGCCCTTCTGCTAACTTGCTTGCCCCGGTCTGCTAACTGCTAGCTTGCTTGCCCCGGTCTGCTAACTGCTAGCTTGCTTGCCCCGGTCTGCTAACTGCTAGCTTGCTTGCCCCGGTCTGCTAACTGCTAGCTTGCTTGCCCCGGTCTGCTAACTGCTAGCTTGCTTGCCCCAGTCTGCTAACTGCTTGCTTGCTAACCCGGTCTGCTAAATGCTAGCTTGTTTAGGCCCGTTCTTCTAACTGCTAGCTTGTTTAGCCCCGGTCTACTAACTGCTAGCTTGTTTAGCCCCGGTCTACTAACTGCTAGCTTGTTTAGTCCCGGCCTACTAACTGCTAGCTTGTTAGCACCGGCCTGCTAACTGTCTGAATCGCCGTGTCCCCAGCCAGCCCAACCACTCACTGGACCCATATGTTCACTTGGCTACGCCTACCTCTCTCTAATATCAAAATGCCTCGTCCATTACTGTCCTGGTTAGTGATTACTGTCTTATTTCACTGTAGAGCCTCTAGCCCTGCTCAATATGACTTAACCATCCATGTTGTTCCACCTCCTACATATGCGATGACATCACCTGGTTTAAATGTCTCGAGAGACTATATCTCTCTTATCATTACTCATTGCCTAGGTTTACCTCCAATGTACTCACATACTACCTTACCTTTGTCTGTACACTATGCCTTGAATCTATGCTATTGTGCCCAGAAACCTGCTCCTTTTACTCTCTGTTCCGAACGTGCTAGACGGCCAGTTTGTATAGCCTTTAGCCGTACCCTTATTCTACTTCTCCTCTGGTGATGTAGAGGTTAATCCAGGTCCTGCCATGCCTAGCTCCACTCCTACTCCCCAGGTGCTCTCATTTGTTGACTTCTGTAACCGTAAAAGCCTTGGTTTCATGCATGCCAACATTAGAAGCCTACTCCCTAAGTTTGTTTTATTCACTGCTTTAGCACACTCTGCCAACCCGGATGTCTTAGACGTGTCTGAATCCTGACTTAGGAAAACCATCAAAAACCCTGAAATCTCCATCCCTAACTATAACATTTTCCGCCAAGACAGAACTGCCAAAGGGGGCGGTGTTGCAATCTACTGCAAAGATAACCTGCAGAGTTCTGTATTACTATCCAAGTCTGTACCCAAACAATTCCAGCTTCTAATTCTAAAAATTCACCTTTCCAGAAACAAGTCTCTCACTGTTGCCGCTTGCTATAGACCACCCTCTGCCCCCAGCTGTGCCCTCGACACCATATGTGAATTGATTGCCCCCCATCTATCTTCTGAGCTAGTGCAACTAGGTGACCTAAACTGGGACATGCTTAACACCCCGGCCATCCTACAATCTAAACTTGATGCCCTCAATCTCACACAAATTATCAATGAACCTACCAGGTACAACCTCAAATCCGTAAACACGGGCACCCTCATAGATATCATCCTAACTAACTCGCCCTCCAAATACACCTCTGCTGTTTTCAATCAAGATCTCAGCGATCACTGCCTCATTGCCTGCATGCGTAATGGGTCTGTGACCAAACGACCACCACTCATCACTGTCAAGCGCTCCCTAAAACACTTCTGCGAGCAGGCCTTTCTAATCGACCTGGCCGGGGTATCCTGGAATGACATTGACCTCATCCCGTCAGTAGATGATGCCTGGTTATTCTTTAAAATTGCCTTCCTCACCATCTTAAATAAGTATGCCCCATTTAAAAAATGTAGAACTAGGAATAGATATAGTCCTTGGTTCACTCCAGACCTGTCTGCCCTTGACCAGCACAAAAACATCCTGTGGCATTCTGCATTAGCATTGAATAGCCCCCGTGATATGCAACTTTTTAGGGAAGTTAGGAACAAATATACACAGGCATTTAGGAAAGCTAAGGCTAGCTTTTTCAAACAGAAATTTGATCCTGTAGTACAAACTCAAAAAGGTTCTGGGACACTGTAAAGTCCATGGAGAATAAGAGCACCTACTCCCAGCTGCCCACTGCTCTGAGGCTAGGAAACACTGTTACCACCAATAAATCCACTATAATTGAGAATTTCAATAAGCATTTCTCAGCTTTCCACCTGGCTACCCCTAACCTGGTCAACTGCCCGGCACCCTCCACAGCAACCCGCCAAAGCCCCCACCATTTCTCCTTCACCCAAATCCAGATATCTGATGTTCTGAAAGAGCTGCAAAATCTGGACCCCTACAAATCAGCCGGGCTAGACAATCTGGACCCTCTCTTTCTAAAATTATCTGCCGAAATTGTTGCAACCTCTATCACTAGCCTGTTCAACCTCTCTTTTGTATCGTCTGAGATTCCCAAAGATTGGAAAGCTGCCACGGTCATCCCCCTCTTCAAAGGGGGTGACACTCTAGACCCAAACTGCTAAAGACCTATATCTATCCTACCCTGTCTTTCTAAGGTCTTCGAAAGCCAAGTTAACAAACAGATTACTGACCATTTCGAATCCCACCGTACCTTCTCTGCTATGCAATCCGGTTTCAGAGCTGGTCATGGATGCACCTCAGACACGCTCAAGGTCCTAAACGACATCATAACCGCCATCGATAAGAGACATTACTGTGCAGTCGTATTCATCGACCTGGCCAAGGCTTTCGACTCTGTCAATCACCACATTCTTATTGGCAGACTCGACAGCCTTGGTTTCTCAAATGATTGCCTCGCCTGGTTTACCAACTACTTCTCTGATAGAGTTCAGTGTGTCAAATCGGAGGGCCTGTTGTCCGGACCTCTGGCAGTCTCTATCGGGGGTGCCACAGGGTTCAATTCTCGGGCCGACTCTCTTCTCTGTGTACATCAATGATGTCGTGCTTGCTGCTGGTGATTCTCTGATCCACCTCTACGCAGACGACACCATTCTGTATACTTCTGGCCCTTCTTTGGACACTGTGTTAACTAACCTCCAGACGAGCTTCAATGCCATACAGCTCTCCTTCCGTGGCCTCCAACTGCTCTTAAATGCAAGTAAAACTAAATGCATGCTATTCAATCGATCACTGCCCGCACCTACCCGCCCGTCCAGCATCACTACTCTGGACGGCTCTGACTTAGAATATGTGGACAACTACAAATACCTAGGTGTCTGGTTAGACTGTAAACTCTCCTTCCAGACTCACATTAAGCATCTCCAATCCAAAATTAAATCTAGAATCGGCTTCCTATATCGCAACAAAGCATCCTTCACTCATGCTGCCAAACACACCCTCGTAAAACTGACCATCCTACCGATCCTCGACTTCGGCGATGTCATCTATAAAATAGCATCCAACACTCTACTCAACAAATTGGATGCAGTCTATCACAGTGCCATCCGTTTTGTCACCAAAGACCCATACACTACCCACCACTGCGACCTGTACGCTGTCGTTGGTTGGCCCTCGCTTCATACTCGTCGCCAAACCCACTGGCCACAGGTTATCTACAAGTCTCTGCTAGGTAAAGCCCTGCCTTATCTCAGCTCACTGGTCACCATAGCAGCACTCACTCGTAGCACGCGCTCCAGCAGGTATATCTCACTGGTCACCCCCAAAGCCAATTCCTCCTTTGGTCGCCTTTCCTTCCAGTTCTCTGCTGCCAATTACTGGAAAGAACTGCAAAAATCACTGAAGCTGGAGACTCATATCTCCCTCACTAGCTTTAAGCACCAGCTGTCAGAGCAGCTCATAGATCACTGCACCTGTACTGTACATAGCCCATCTGTAAACAGCCCATCTATCTACCTCATCCCCATACTGTATTTATTTATTTATCTTGCTCCTTTGCACCCCAGTATCTCTACTTGCACATTCATCTCCTGCACATCTACCATTCCAGTGTTTAATTGCTATATTGTAATTAGTTCGCCACCATGGCCTATTTATTGCCTTAACTCCCTTATCTTACCTCATTTGTACTCACTGTATATAGACTTTTTGTTTTCTTTTGTTCTACTGTATTATTGACTGTATGTTTTGTTTATTCCATGTGTAACTCTGTGTTGTTATATGTTTCGAATTGCTGTGCTTTATCTTGGCCAGGTCGCAGTTGCAAATGAGAACTTGTTCTCAACTGAGCTACCTGGTTAAATAAAGGTGAAATAAAAAAATAAATAAAAAAGGAGGATGGGTACAGGTAATGGAAACTATTAAATCAAAATGTGTTTTCTATATAAAATGTAACCTAAAGGCATTAGTATAACTGTGTTTTTTGGGAGTAGAAACGAGAATCCACTATGACAGATATACATTGCATTCGGAAACAATTCAGACCCATTCCCCTCAACAACCTACACACAATATCCCATAATGACAAAGCGAAAACAGGTTTTTCAACATTTTTGCAAATGTATTAATAATAAAAAACAGAAATATCTTATTTACATAAGTATTGCTATGAGACTTGAAATTGAGATCAGGTGCATCCTGTTCCCATTGATTATCCTTGAGATGTTTCTACAACTTGATTGGAGTCCACCTGTGGTAAATTAAATTCATTGGCTCTATAAGTCTCTATAAGGCCCCACGGTTGACAGTGCATGTCAGACCAAAAACCAAGCCATGAGGTCGAAGGAATTGTCCGTGGAGCTCCGACACAGGATTGTGTCGAGGCACAGATCTGGGTAAGGGTACAAAAACATTTCTGCAGCATTGAAGGTCCCCAAGAACACAGTGGCCTCGTTCTTAAACTGAAGAAGTTTGGAACCACCAAGACTCTTCCTAGAGCTGGCCGCCCGGCCAAACTGAGTAATCGGGGGAGAAGGTCCTTGGTCAGGGAGGTGACCAAGAACCCGATGGTCATTCTAACAGAGCTCCAGAGTGGAAATGGGAGAACCTTCCAGATGGACAACCATCTCTCCAGCACTCCCCCAATCAGGCCTTTATGGTAGAGTGGCCAGAAGGAAGCCACTCCTCAGCCCGCTTGGAGTTTGCCAAAAGACACCTAAATGACTCTCAGACCATGAGAAACAAGATTCTCTGGTCTGATGAAACCAAGATTGAACTATTTGGCCTGAATGCCAAACGTTACAGCTGGAAGAAACCTGGCACCATCTCTACAGTGAAGCATGGTGGAGGCAGCATCATGTTTTCAGTGGCAGGGACTGGGAGACTAGTCAGGATCGAGGGAAACATGAAAGATCCTTGATGAAAACCTGTTCCAGAGCTCTCAGGACTTCAGACTGGGGTGAAGGTTCACCTTTCAACAGGACAATGGCCATAAGCAAACAGCCAAGACAACGCAGGAGTGACTTTGGGACAATGTCCTTGAGTGCCAGAGCCCGGACTTGAACCTGATGTAATATTTCTGGAGAGACCTGACAATAGTTGTGCAGCGACGCTACCCATCCAACCTGACAGAGCTTGAGAGGATCTGCAGAGAAGAACAGGAGAAACTCCCCAAATACAGGTGTGCCAAGATTGTAGCATCATACCCAAGAGGACTCGAGGCTGTAATTGCTGCCAATAGTGCTTCAACAAAGTACTGAGTAAAGGGTCTGAACTTATGTAAATGTGATATGTTTTTAATTTTCATAAATTGGCTAAAGTTTCTACAAACCTGTTTTAACTTTGTCATTATGGGGTATTGTGTATAGATTGATGAGGGGGAAAAACTATTGAATAGATTTTAGAATAAGGCTGTAATGTAACGTGGAAAAAGTCAAGGGGTTTGAATACATTCCGAATGCACTGTATGTCATAAAATTATGATATACTGTAGGTCATTATATTAGATATGTCATTAAATGACATGTACATAACTATGTGGTTTTAATGTGCATTAGCAGTGGTTCTTCTTAATTTGGGAGTAATATAACACTTTGAATCTATTGTCAATACATGCAACCTAAGAGTTCATGCCTGCAAGACAGAGGCTTAGGTTACAGTCAATCGGTCTGAGGATTTGAACGTTTTATAGCACCAATTTGTATTTAATCCCACATTAAAATGAAAACCAGTGAGCCAGCTAAAACTGCATTTAGTACTAGTTAGAAGTCTACAAGGTAGTCATGCTGCCTGACAGTTGAACGATGCTAGCCTTGATGAGGCCCTTACTCTCTTGGGGTTGTTGTGTGTGGTGCGATTTCCTTAGGGTCAAACGACCTGGCTTGAAGCCTACCTCAGGTTAATACCCCCTCCTACCATTTGCTACTCTGATGCGCAGAAGTAGGATACTGTATGAGGGTCAAAAGCATGTCCTGTTAAGGTGTGAGGGATTTGTGATAGAGAAGCACAGGTTGTGTTTTCTGAACCGAGGGAGTAGTGTAACGATCCTAGCATTGATAAGTCTGTTAAGAAATACCCCAAGGGAGATCTCCCTCTGGACATCTCCCTTGGGGTACATTGTGGACGGCTGATTTTCATTACTGTGGGGACTGCGTTATATTGTGCAAAAGCAAAAAGCAAAGCCTCCACAGTTAACACTCAAACGTTTTTGATATTGATCTGCTTTAATTCACTAATCACAGGTGAGTAATGCTGGCATTACTATTTATGAAGTGTATTTGAATATTCACATGTACACAATTGGTATACAGACAGCAAAAAGAGAATTACAGTTTAACATGTGCAGACACCAGCGTAGCTAGTTTATTTATGGCCTGTATGTGTCCCGTAGAAATATGATTCATATTTCTATGGGTCACATACAGGCAAAAAATGAACTACCTACACCATCGAAGATCTAATTAAAATGCTAAATAGTTTCCTCTGTTATATGTTATTTTTATATGCAGAGTAATTGTTTATTTTAAGTTGGGTGAGGTATCAACAACCACTGAGGTATACAAAGAACAAACACAACATGGTCAATTACCGTACCCTGCAAATCATTATCTGAAGAAACTCAAAAAAATACAATAGCATTAACTGTAGTTTTTGTGTTGAGCAAACAGAAACAGTTTTACATTTATTTTGGCATTGTCTACATGGAAAGAAATTGTGGCAAGATATTTATAGTTTTATAATTGTTAATATTCTTGATGACTTCTGTTTATTATGTGAGAATGTGCTGCTCGGTTTCCTTAACTATAATAAGGACAAAGAAAACATTTTACCTCTTAAATCTAATTGTGTAATTGGAAAAATGTACAAAAATGTACATTCACTAATAAAAAAAACACTCTCCATGTTTTCCATAAGGAGTTTGAGCACTACATTTAGACTACATTCTTCCAATAAGAAACCTGTTAAAACAAGGCCTTTGTGTAGCATATGTTATGATTGTCTGTGTCAATTCCGGTACTACGGAATCATGGGAGATTAAGTTTCACCGTCCGTCAATCATGAAATGAATAGCTCAATAATTCACCCCCAAAATATTTTCATGTGCTTCCACGACTGATATTGTGTTTTTACATAATTAATAACAGCGAGCAGCTAGCTAAAAAGGCCCAATGTTCACTGGCTCATGGCGGGAACCATAAAGCATACATCCTCCACATACAACACCCGTTCTGCCAGTCACATTCTGTTAAAGGTCCCCAAGGGCGCACATCCCTGTGCCGCTCTTCTTTTCAGTTCGCTGCCGCTAACGACTGGAACTAGCTGCAAAAAACCCCACTCAAACTGGACAGCTTTATCTCCATCTCCTCATTCAGACTCAATCATGGACACCCTTACTGACAGTTGTGGCTGCTTAACATGATGTATTGTTGTCTCTACCTTCTTGCCTTTGTGCTGTTGTCTGTGCCCAATACTGTTTGTACCATGTTTTGTGATGCTGCCATGTTGTGCTGCTACCATGTTGTCATGTGGTGTTGCTACCATGCTGTGTTGTCATGTATTGCTGCCATGCTACGTTGTTGTCTTAGGTCTTTATGTAGTGTTGTGGTGTCTCCCTTGTCATGATGTGTGTTTTGTCATGGTGTGTGTTTTGTCCTATCTATCTATCTATCTATCTATCTATCTATCTATCTATCTATCTATATATATATATATATATATACACACACAGTGGCGACTTCAGCATGTAAATCTTGGTGGGGCAAAAGAAAAAAAGGTGGGGTGCATGCCAGCAAATCCACAACACAACACTAAACAATACATTAATTGCACTATACCACTGCTACACCTGGTTATCAGCAGAGCCTTGTCTGGCAGCAAAACAGTTCATTCAGCCTCATTTACTGCCTTTTTAAAAAACATAGCTGATATGGCTGACTTGCTTAAACAAATGTGGTTTCTACTGACAATTGAGATGTACAAACTATGGCATAAGGGGACGACAAGCGGATAAGAGGCAATCCGTAATTTCGATTAAGACATTAATGAGCGAGCTAGGATGGACGTAGTCAATATCATTATTTGTTCAGCACTTTTGAAATGTACAGCGATAATAATTCAAATCATGGGCCGTTCTTACAGTGTACACCAAGTCAGAACCGTAGGATAAATAAAGGGGGCATATAAGCAGACAATGAAAGCTCTTACAATATTCAATGATTACATTTCTCAAAAACAGGTTAGAGCCTACATGTGCACCACCAAGTCAGAACAGTATGCGGAATTAAGAGGTGAATATAGACCAAATTATTAGGGTGAGGCACATGGGCTACTAACAGCTTACTACACAACATACAGTTAGTATTACTTTCTTAGCTACAGTATACATATCTCCCTTGCATATCACATAATTTATATAGCAGCATACAAGACATGTTTGGACTCACCTTGTTGTGCTGTGCTCACTTGAACAGGAAGGTGGCACGGCGGTCCATCATGGGAAAATGTTGTCATCAAACGTTGTCATCAAAGTCTGGCATTCTCTGGATTTATGGTGCTTTCACGACAACTGGGAACTCGAAAAAAAATACGGTTGAATCATGATGACGTCAGTGATCTTCAGGTCGTAGCTCTAGAAAGAGGCCAGAGTTCCCGATTTACAATTCCAAGTTAGATAAAAGTTCAAAACATGTTTTCCCAGTCGTTGCTCGTTTTTCCCAGAGTTCTCAGATGTCTTGAACTCACTAAAGTCAGATTTTGCCGTTACGAGTTAATAGTTGTTTTGAGCATGGCACAAATCATGCTTCATTGACCGCATGGCCAATGTTGAATGTTTATCATTTTAAACTAGGAAAAGAGACCCTTAATCTTGGACTTGGGACCACACAGCCACTCCACTGAATAGCAGGCTAATGATTGACTTGCAATGCTTGCAGTTAGCCACTGATTCCTTCCAAACCACTCATTGTTGAATTTGCGATTTCCAACTTGTTGTGTAATGTTTATGTCTAATAGCCGATGTGCACCGATACGTTTTATCTATAATTTCTCTTTATTATTTCTCTTCATATGACAAGGATTAAAACATATTTGCCAGTATATTGTCGACTTGATTCATGATGATGACTGCTAGCTAAGATTTTGAAAGTATGATGTTGACATGATCAGTCCAATCAAAGCTACTGTAGACATAACGTGATTTGATGTCATTTTATCTGTGGCCAATGACCTTGAGCCTTCTTTGATGGGCACTTCTAATGTAACTCTATGGCAGCACCCAAGGGGCTAGAATTTTAGAGCTCTACCCTTAGACTTGGCAGTGACGTAGTGTCCCCATGAGTGACAGAACACTGAGCCAATCACTGCACAATGCTCCGTATTTTCTGCTGGCTTGCCCCACCACCACAGAAAGAGCTAGGTTGAAACACCTGCATTTTGGAGCTGCCTTACTCAAGAAAACAAAAAGGTTTGGCTTTATAAACTCAATGATATATGTATTATTATTTTTTTACATTGTTTGCAAACTGATATGTGACATCTATTAATGGCAAAATAACATGCAAAACAGGCAAGCCCCCCCTCACAATTTTTTTTTTTTTATCCCCATCCCGCAGGAGGCCTTTTGGTAGGCGGTCATTGTAAATAAGAATTTGTTCTTAATTGACTTGCCTAGTTAAATAAAACATTAAAAAAAAATACAAGATACTGATGTCCAGAGCAAATAAATATCATGTCCTGTCTACAAGATAAACCAATATACATAACTGACTGAAATAAAATAAGAGTTTAGAGTTATGCGGGCTGAAATGCAGAAAATTCTCGATTATATCTCATTTCCTAAAAATGACTTACCTCGCGTTCTCACCATAAAATAGCTAGCTACATCCACATCTAAGCAAGTTTGTACTAATAACGCAAACTCAGGGCGCATCAAGTTTAAAGATATTAAGAAGTGGCGTGGCATCAGAGGTCTTTCTGGTGTTATGGTTGTGAGAGCAATGCATCATGAGTTTGTGCTATTAGTACATAAAAACATTGTGCTAATTTGTACATATAGTACATAGTTAATGAGATACTTACCGTTGTGCTTATTTGTACATATAGTACATAGTTAATGAGAGACTGGGTTGCGACAGTACAGGCAAAGACAGTAACAGCATGAAATTGTTGTACAGGCTTAGAAACTGTGAATTTAGTGTTGCAGAAAGAACGCAAGAGGGCGCTAAGTTCACAAACCGTGGAACTGACGGAAACAGCTGACGGACAATTCCATATCCATATTAGGGGTGATTGATAATCGCCAGTTTCATTATTGATTTTTAAAATGTAAATAACCAAACCTATTCGTTTTTTCTTATCGATACAAAACACCAAAGTTACATTTCATAATTGCAACTTCTCAAATTCAGTTGGCGGTCTACAGATATTCCACACAGACATTTTCGGATTCACACTGACACCGTGGGAATGGTTTAGTCCTCGGATGGCGGTTGCTATGGGTGTGACCAAACCGGACAGCAGCAACGATGGACGTCTGTGTTCGGCACGGCAGAGGGGCCACAGGCAACACGGTGAAGGTTGGTTGAATATTTACACGTCTGAAGAAGCATGTGAACAATGTTTGTGGGCGATAATACCGGTCGAATCCGGCGGTTTATTCAAACGGCCACCAAGGGCGCTCAATTCTGCCTTCTTGGCTTCGTATGCTTCTGCGGCGGGGGCGTCACTGCAGTGTCAAACGATCGGCCTGCAGTTTTTGTGTCTGCGTGGACATGAAATCCACAAAATTAGATGGTGATTCTGTCTGCAATAAAGTGCCCCGACCACAGTTTTTTTGTAAACCATGCAATTGCATCCGTTAACTTCACCTGTCACTTGGATGCATATATTAGCATAGCTGTATGTTAACATTAACTGTAGCTGGCTTGATACTGCATAATGTATTCAGTCTTGAACCAAAATCAAATCAAACTTTATTTGCCACATGCGCCGAATACAACAAATGTAGACTTTACCGTGAATTGCTTACTTACAAGCCCTTAACCAACAGTGCAGTTCAAGAAGAAGAAAGTAAAATGTGTTTTATATTGGATATTCGGTTCACGCTCCTCAATAACTATTAAACCAAGCCTGCCATGACTATGAAGATGGTATTTTCTGAATCAGGGGTGGATGGAGAAAAATCCAAACCTTTTTGTGGCTTTCATAAGATTTCAATCTTCAATAGCTATTTCCATTGATGTACAATGAACACAAATAAATGCAACATGCAACAATTTCTATGATTTCACTGAGTTACTTCATATAAGGAAATCAGTCAATTGAAATAAAATCATAGCACCTAATCTATTGATTTCACATGACAGGGACTACAGATATGCATCTGTAAAAAAAAAAATGTTTGAAAGTAAGTGTGGATCAAAAAACCAGTCAGTATCTGGTGTGACCACCATTTGTCTCATCTTCTTCGCATAGATGGTTCCAATGGTGGAACAAGCGGAGTCAATCACCACCTTCCGGAGACACCTGAAACCCCACCTCTTTAAGGAATACATGGGATAGGATAAAGTAATCCTTCTACCCCCCCCCCCCCCAAAAAAGATTTAGATGCACTATTGTAAAGTGGTTTTTCCACTGGATATCTTAAGGTGAATGCACCAATTTGTAAGTCGCTCTGGATAAGAGCGTCTGCTAAATGACTTAAATGTAAATGTAAGATATTGTAAATAAGAATTAGTTATTAACTGACTTGCCTAGTTAAATAAATAAAAATGTGTTGATCAGGCTGATTGTGGCCTGTGGAACATTGCACAGCTATTGAGGAGTGGGACAAAGTTGCTGGATATTGGCGCGAACTGGAACGCGCTGTCATACGTCGACCCAGAGCATCCCTAACATGCTCAATGGGTGACATGTCTGAGTATGCAGGCCATGGAAAAACTGGGACATTTTCAGCTTCCAGGAATTGTTTACACATCCTTGCGATGTGAAACATGAGGATGTGGCGGTGGATGAATTGCACGACAATAGGCCTCAGGATCTCGTCACGCTATCTGTCCATTCAAATTGCCATTGATAAATGCATTAGTGTTCGTTGTCCGTAGCTTATGCCTTCTCATACCATAACCCCCCCCAACATTGACATCAGCAAACTGTTCGCCCACACGACGCCATACACGCTATCTGCCCAGTACAGGTGAAACCAGGATTCATCTGTGAAGAGCACACTTCTCCAGCGTGCCAGTGGCCATCGAAGGTGAGCATATGCCCACTGAAGTCAGTTACAACACCGTACTGCAGTCAGGTCAATAGCCTGGTGAGGATGACGAGCACGCAGATGAGCTTCCGAGACGGTTTCTGACAGTTTGTGCAGAAATTCTTCGGTTGTGCAAACCCACAGTTTCATCTGTCTGGGTGGCTGGTCTCAGACCATCCCGTAGGTGAAGAAGCTGAATGTGGAGGTCCTGGGCTGGCGTGGTTACACGTGATCTGCGGTTGTTAGGACGGTTGGGCATACTGCCAAATTCTCAAAAATGACATTGGAGGTGGCTTATGGAAGAGAAATGAACATTAAATTATCTGGCAACAGCTCTGGTGAACATTCCTGCAGTCATCATGCCAATTACACACTCCCTAAAAACCTGAGACATCTGTTGCATTGTTCAACACAACACCAAAGATGGCCTTTTATTGTCTTCAGCACAAGGTGTTACCTGTCTAATGATCAAGCTCTTTAATCAGCTTCTTGAAATGCTCACTAACATTTGTGCACAAAGTGTCAGAGAAATAAGCTTTTTGTGCATATGACATTTCTGGGATGTTTTATTTCAGCACATTAAACATGGGACCAACCCTGTACATGTTGCGTTTATATTTTTGTTCAGTGTATATAAACCCTGGATTGCTGATGCTATGTCTTGGCCATTGAAAGGCTTTGAAGTCAATGGTCTGCCATATTGGCACTCCCTAGTAGGAGCATGAATGTGTATAAATGCATTTCTAGAGCTTCCAAAATATTTTTTACAATGGTGGGGAAGTACCAAGATGGAGTCACGGGGGCAGTGCCCCTTATCAGTCATCCAGTGTATATACAGTACCAGTCAAAAGTTTGGACATATCTACTCATTCAAGGGTTTTTCTTTATTTTTACTATTTTCTACATTGTGGAATAATAGTGAAGACATCAAAACTATGAAGTAACACATGGATTAATGTACTAACCAAAGAAATGTTAAACAAATCAAAATATATTTAATATTTTAGATTCTTCAAAATAGCCACCCTTTGCCTTAATGACAGCTTTGCACACTCTTGGCATTCTCTCAACCAGCTTCATGTGGAAGGCTTTTCAAACTGTCTTAGAGTTCCCACATATGCTGAGCACTTATTGGCTGCTTTTCCTTAACCTGTTGGGGCTAGGGGGCAGTATTTGCACGGCCGGATAAAAAACGTACCCGATTTAATCTGGTTACTACTCCTGTCCAGTAACTAGAATATGCATATAATTATTGGCTTTGGATAGAAAACACCCTAAAGTTTCTAAAACTTGAATGGTGTCTGTGAGTATAACAGAACTCATTTGGCAGGCCAAAACCTGAGAAGATTCCTTACAGGAAGTGGCCTGTCTGACCATTTCTTGCCCTCCTTGATCATCTCTAACAAAAACAGGGGATCTCTGGCATGACGTGACACTTCCTACGGCTCCCATAGGCTCTCAGAACCCGGGAAAAAGCTGAATGACGTAATTCAAGGCCCAGGCTGAAACACACTAGCGCGTTTGGCAAGTGCTCTATCAGAGGGCCATCAGACTGAGGCTCGTGCATGAGGGGATAGCATGCTTTTACTTTCACTCTCTTTGTAATAAAAAACGATTTCCCGGTCGGAATATTATCGCTTTTTTACGAGAAAAACGGCATAAAAATTGATTTTAAACAGCGGTTGACATGCTTCGAAGTACGGTAATGGAATATTTAGAATTTTTTTTGTCACGAACTGCGTCGTGCTCGTAACCCTTATTTACCCTTTCGGATAGTGTCTTGAACGCACGAACAAAACGCCACTGTTTGGATATAACAATGGATTATTTGGGACCAAACCAACATTTGTTATTGAAGTAGAAGTCCTGGGAGTGCATTCTGACAAAGACAGCAAAGGTAATAACATTTTTCTTATAGTAAATCTGACTTTGGTGAGTGCTAAACTTGCAGGGTGTCTAAATAGCTAGCCCTGTGATGCCGGGCTATCTACTTAGAATATTGCAAAATGTGCTTTCACCGAAAAGCTATTTTAAAATCGGACATATCGAGTGCATAGATGAGTTCTGTATCTATAATTCTTAAAATAATTGTTATGTTTTTTGTGAACGTTTATCGTGAGTAATTTAGTAAATTCACCGGAAGTGTTCGGTGGGGATGCTAGTCACATGCTAGTCACCTGCTAATGTAAAAAGCTGGTTTTTGATATAAAGATGAACTTGATTGAACAGACATGCATGTATTGTATAACATAATGTCCTAAGATTGTCATCTGATGAAGATCATCAAAGGTTAGTGCTGCATTTAGCTGTGGTTTGGGTTTATGTGACATTATATGCTAGCTTGAAAAATGGGTGTCTGATTATTTATGGCTGGGTACTCTGCTGACATAATCTAATGTTTTGCTTTCGTTGTAAAGCCTTTTTGAAATCGGACAGTGTGGTTAGATTAACGAGAGTCTTGTCTTTAAAATGGTGTAAAATAGTCATATGTTTGAGAAATTGAAGTAATAGCATTTCTAAGGTATTTGAATAACGCGCCACGGGATTCAACTGGCTGTTGAGTAGTCCCACCTAGCCCAGAGAGGTTAACTCTGCGGTCCAACTCATCCAAAACTATCTCAATTTGGATTGAGGTTGGGTGATTGTGGAGGCCGACCTCCCTGCATCATCTAATGCAGCACTCCACCATCCTCCTTGGTCAAATAGCCCTTACACAACCTGGAGGTGTGTGTTGGGTCATTGTCCTGTTGAAAAATAAGTCTCACTAAGCGCAAACCAGATGGGATGGCGTGTTTCTACAGAATGCTGTGGTAGCCATGCTGGTTAAGTGTGCCTTGAATTCTAAATATATCACTGACAGTGTCACCAGCAAAGCACCATCACACCTCCATGCTTCATCCGTTCACCTGCTCTGCGTCTCACACAGATACAGTGGTTGAAACCAAAAATCTCAGATTTGGACTCATCAGACCAAAAGAAAGATTTACACCGGTCTAATGTCCATTGCTCGTGTTTCTTGGCCCAAGCAAGTCTCTTATTATTATTGGTGTTGTTTAGCAGTGGTTTCTTTAAAAATAAAAAAATACTTTTAACAAAGCACACCTGTTAATTGAAATGCATTCCAGGTGACTACCTCATGAAGCTGGTTGAGAGAATGCCAAGAGTGTGCAAAGCTGTCATCAAGGCAAAGGGTGGCTGCTTTTGAAGAATCTCAAACAGAAAATATATTTTGATTTGTTCAACGCTTTTTTGGTTACTACATGATTCCATATGTGTAATTTAATAATTTTGATGTCTTCACTATTATAAAGAAAACCCCTTGAATGAGTAGCTGTCCAAACTTTTGACTGGTACTGTATAAATCATTGGCTCTCACACACATTGTGCCATGACTATGAAAATGACATTCTGAATCGGTGGAGGATGGACAAAAATCCACTGGTTAAAAAACATAGGTTTTATTATTTTATTGCTTTCAATCTTCAATAGCTCTTACACAAAGCATGCCATGACAATTATAGAGGCAGGAGGTGGACATTAATGTTGTAACTTTTAATGGGTTACAGAGTTAATGTTTACAGTTAAGTCATTGAGCTGTATCTAAAGATATTTTCTTCACAGTTATTTACATATGTGATTGTATTAGAGATTGAGGGAACTACATACAGTTGAAGTCGGAAGTTTACATACACCTTAGCCAAATACATTTAAACTCAGTTTTTCACAATTCCTGACATTTAATCCTAGTGTAAATTTCCTGTTTTAGGTCAGTTAGGATCACCACTTTATTTTAAGAATGTGAAATGGCCATTTGTGATGGCCACTCCAATCCCTTGACTTTGTTGTCCTTAAGCCATTTTGCCACAACTTTGGTAGTATGCTTGGGGTCATTGTCCATTTGGAAGACCCATTTGCGACCAAGCTTTAACTTCCTGACTGATGTCTTGAGATGTTGCTTCAATATATCCACATAATTTTCCTGCCTCATGATGCCATCTATTTTGTGAGGTGCACCAGTCCCTCCTGCAGCAAAGCACCCCCACAACATGATACTGCCAAACCCATGCTTCACGGTTGGGATGGTGTTCTTCGGGCTTGCAAGCCTCCCCCTTTTTTCTCCAAACATAACGATGGTTATTATGGCCAAACAGTTCTATTTTTGTTTCATCAGACCAGAGGACATTTCTCCAAAAAGTACAATCTTTGTCCCCATGGGCAGTTGCAAACCGTAGTCTGGCTTTTTTTAATAGTGGTTTTGGAGCACTGGCGTCTTCCTTGCTGAACGGCCTTTCAGGTTATTGTCGATTATAGGATTTGTTTTACTGTGGTTATAGATACTTTTGTCCTGTTTCCGCCAGCATCGTCACAAGGCCCTTTGCTGTTGTTCTGGGATTGATTTGCACTTTTCGCACCAAAGTACGTTCATCTCTAGGAGACAGCGCTCAGGAAGGGAGACGCATTCTATGACGGCTGTGAGGTCCCATGGTGTTTATACTTGCGTACTATTGTTTGTACAGATGAACGTAGTACCTTCAGGCATTTGGAAATTTATCCCAAGGATGAACCAGACTTGTGGAGGTCTACAATTCTTTTTCTGAGGTCTTGGCTGTTTTCTTTTGATTTTCCCATGATATCAAGCAAAGAGCCACTGAGTTTGAAGGTAGGTCTTGAAATACATCCACAGGTACACCTCCAATTGACTCAAATGATGTCAATTAGCTTAACAGAAGCTTATAAATCCATGACATAATTTTCTGGAATTTTCCAAGCTGTTTAAGGGCACAATCAACTTGGTGTATGTAAACTTCTGACCCACTGGAATTGTGATACAGTGAATTATAAGTGAAATAATCTGTATGTAAACAATTGTTGGAAAAATGACGTGTCATGCACACAGTAGATGTCCTAAACGACTTGCCAAAACTATAGTTTTAACAAGAAATTTGTGGAGTGGTTGAAAAACGAGTTCTAATGACTCCAACCTAAGTGTATGTAAACTTCTGACTTCAACTGTACATAGTTCTGTTGTATTGGATTACGCTATTGACTGCGAGTTCTAGAATGCCTTTACAACAGGTAGTAGGAAGAGGGGAGAACACACCAGTTATGTACAAGTGATTCTCCTGACTTTCGTTAGCAACTTTCTATTATTGTTTTTGTAGAATCTAAAGTTGTTAAATGTAATGTGAACAAGTAGTATTACTAAAAGAAGCTTTCATTTCAAACCCCGACGTCCCGAGTCATTACTTTGAAGATAATTATAGAATAACTAAGGCATATTCCTAATCTCAGTCCATGGAGAAATAAATACATTTTGAGATGATATGCAATGAAGAGTGATCCATCCAAGTTTACTCAACCTGTGTGTGGGTGTCTGACTAAACCTGTCTTTGTGTTGTTGTGGTTCCCAGGTGTTGGAGTGTGGGGTGTGTGAGGATGTCTTCTCTCTCCAAGGGGACAAGGTCCCCCGGCTGCTGCTCTGCGGTCACACGGTCTGCCATGACTGTCTGACCCGGCTGCCCCTACATGGTAGAGCCGTCCGCTGCCCCTTTGACAGACAGGTCACTGAACTGGGTGAGCTCTGTAGGGTTTAGTTTCTATACAGGCCTATTATTTTCCTGTGTATGTGTTAGAGCAGTGGTTCCCAAACGTTTTATAGTCCCGTACCCCTTCAAACATTCAACCTCCAGCTGCGTACCCCCTCTAGCACCAGGGTCACTGCAGGGTCACCGCACTCTCAAATATAGTTTTTTGCCATTGTAAGCCTGCCACACACACACACACTATATGATACATTTATTAAACATAAGAATGAGTGAGAGTTTTTGTCACAACCCGACTCGTGGGAAGTGACAAAGAGCTCTTATAAGACCAGGGCACAAATAATAATATAATAATAATCAATCATTTTGCTCTTTATTTAGCCATCTTACATATAAAACCTTATTTGTTCATCGAAAATTGTGAATAACTCACCACAGGTTAATGAGAAGGGTGTGTTTGAAAGGATGCACATAACTCTGTAATGTTGGGTTGTATTGGAGAGTGTCTTTAAACATTTTCCACACACAGTCTGTGCCTGTATTTCGTTTTCATGCTAGTGAGGGCAGAGAATCCACTCTCACATAGGTACGTGGTTGCAAAGGGCATCAGTGTCTTAACAGTGCGATTTGCCAAGGCAGTCAGTAAAGAATTTTAAGCTTGTTTCTTAAAAAAAAAAAAAAAAAATCTGTCAATACTTTGCCCATTGATAACCAGCACACTTCTGTATGTTGTAAAAGCATTACATGGTCACTGCCCATATCATTGCATAGTGCATAAAATACACAAGAGTTCAGGGGCCTTGCTTTAACAAAGTTAACCATTTTCACTGTCATGTCCAAAATGTCTTTCAAGCTGTCTGGCATTCCCTTGGCAGCAAGAGCCTCTCGGTGGATGCTGCAGTGTACCCAAGTGGCGTCGGGAGAAACTGCTTGCACGCGCGTACGTGCGTTACCACTTCACTATGTCTCCCTGTCATGGCTTTTGCGCCATCAGTACAGATACCAACATGAGCAGCAGCTACATGCGGTCCGTTAGTGGAATTCCCGTGAGAGAGTAACGTTTAATGTGATTGGATGTTAATTATTTGACTAGGCTACATGTATTTGACATTGTTTTTATTTCACTGAACACTAGATGGTTTAATTTTATTTTTGGCAGTGAAACGAGGCTACTCAGGCGAGAAAAAAACCTCACCCGAATGTATAGCCCTGTTGGAAAATATAAATGTACTGTTTGAAAATGTGAAGGGGGAAAAAAAAAGATATATATATATATATATACACACACACACACACACACACACAGTTGAAGTCGGAAGTTTACGTACACTTAGGTTGGAGTCATTAAAACCCGTTTTTCAACCACTCCACAAATGTCTTGTTAAAACTATAGTTTTGTCAAGTCGGTTAGGACATCTACTTTGTGCATGACACAAGTAATTTTTCTAACAATTGTTTACAGACAGATTTATTTCACTTCTAATTCACTGTATCACAATCCCAGTGGGTCAGATGTTTACATACACTAACTAAATTCCAGAAAATGATGTCATGGCTTTAGAAGCTTCTGATAGGCTAATTGACATCATTTGAGTCAATTGGAGGTGTACCTGTGGATGTATTTCAAGGCCTACCTTCAAACTCAGTGCCTCTTTGCTTGACATCATGGGAAAATCAAAAGAAATCTGCCAAGACCTCAGAAAAACAATTGTAGACCTCCAGAAGACTGGTTCATCCTTGGGAGCAATTTCCAAACGCCTGAAGGTACCACGTTCATCTGTACAAAAAATAGTACGCAAGTATAAACACCATGGGACCACGCAGTCGTCATACTGCGTTCTGTCTCCTAGAGATGAACGTACTTTGGTGTGAAAAGTGCAAATCAATCCCAGAACAACAGCAAAGGACCTTGTGAAGATGCTGGAGGAAACGGGTACAAAAGTATCTATATCCACGCTAAAACGAGCCCTATATCGACAACCTGAAAGGCCACTCAGCAAGAAAGAAGCCACTGGTCCAAAACCGCCATAAAAAGCCAGACTATGGTTTGCAACTGCACATGGGGACAAAGATCGTACTTTTTGGAGAAATGTCCTCTGGTCTGATGAAACAAAAATAGAACTGTTTGGCCGTAATGACCATCGTTATGTTTGGAGGAAAAAGGGGGAGGCTTGCAAGCCGGAGAACACCATCCCAACCGTGAAGCATGGGGGTGGCAGCATCATGTTGTGGGGGTGCTTTGCTGCAGGAGGGACTGGTGCACTTCACAAAATAGATGGCATCATGAGGCAGGAAAATGATGTGGATATATTGAAGCAACATCTCAAGACATCAGTCAGGCAGTTAAAGCTTGTTCGCAAATGGGTCTTCCAAATGGACATTGACCTTCCAAAGTTGTGGCAAAATGGCTAAGGACAACAAAGTCAAGGTATTGGAGTGGCCATCACAAAGCCCTGACCTCAATCCTATAGAAAAATTTGTGGGCAGAACTGAAAAAGTGTGTGCGAGCAAGGAGGCCTACAAACCTGACTCAGTGACACCAGCTCTGTCAGGAGGAATGGGCCAACATTCACCAAACTTATTGTGTGAAACTTGTGGAAGGCTACCGGAAACGTTTGACCCAAGTTAAACAATTTAAAGGCGATGCTACCAAATACTAATTGAGTGTATGTAAACTTCTGACCCACTGGGAATGTGATGAAAGAAGTAAAAGCTGAAATAAATCATTCTCTCTACTATTATTCTGACATTTCACATTCTTAAAATAAAGTGGTGATCCTAACTGACCTAAGACAGGGAATCTTTACTAGGATTAAATGTCAGGAATTGTGAAAAACTGAGTTTAAATGTATTTGGCTAAGGTGTATGTAAACTTCCGACTTCAACTGTATATATTTTTTTAATGTGAATCACATTTTTAACCCCCGACGGTGTTGCGCGTACCCCATTTTGGGAATACCTGTGTTAGAGGATGTGAGCGAAGTGGAGGGTGTGTAATTTGGCTGTAATGGATCGATTCGGCCTTCTCTCCTGCTCCAATTTCACTCCGGTACTGCTCAGCCATGAGCTCTGGGCGTGCTCTGCCCAGCATTTTTCATTTCACCACTGTTCTTGTAATAAGGCCTATTCTGTTGTATTTATTTAGCCTCCCCACCACTAATGCGCAGAGATGCTATGAGTCAACAAAGAAATAGGTCACACAGCCTGTGTAATTGATAGCAAGACAACTAATGAGCCCATGCAGCACGTTTTGATTCCTATATAGGCTATTGTTAAACAAAAAGGGGAGTCTAAGTTTGAGCTACATTTTTTTTTTAAAATTTAAATTTTATGTGAGTGCTGATCAATATTTTTTTTTTGCGGAGCAGGGGAATGGACGTTGAACCACGGAGCAGTGCGCAAAGACCGCTCCATGAGCGACGAGTGGGATTTCCAATGGCTCACATACTCTGGTCTATGTAAAGATGATGTGACATCCATCTCTCTCTCTCTCTCTCTCTCAGGGGACTCTGGTGTGTGGGGTCTGAAGAAGAACTTTGCCCTGCTGGAACTTCTGGAGAGGCTGCAGAATGGAGCGTCCAACCAGTTGGGCATGGCAGAGGAGTCCCTGAAAGGCATGGGAGAGGTAGGCAGCAGTTACCCCCACCCTGGGTTCCCATCTTTCATCTGCAATTATCTGAAAACACAGAGGATAGGTGAAAGCAATAGGGGACTTTGCTTTGATCTGCCTCGTTTTTTTACATTTCATCATCCAGCCAAACTTACATTTCATGTTGTCATTAAGTAAGTAACACTATTCTATGTTCTTCCCTTTCCCTCCAGAGTATAATCCGCTGTGACGAGGACGAGAGCCACACGGCATCTATGTACTGCACAGTGTGTGCCACCCACTTGTGTGCCAACTGCTCCCAGCTCACCCACTCCACCCGCACCCTGGCCAAGCACCGGCGGGTACCCCTGGCAGACAAGCCCCACGAGAAGACGCTGTGCCCTCAGCATCAGGTCCACGCTATCGAGTTTGTCTGTCAGGAGGAGATCTGCCAACCTGGGCCGCTCATGTGCTGCGTGTGCAAAGAGTACGGCAAGCACCAGGGACACAAGGTACTGGAAGGAGGAAGAGTCAGCTTGGAGAATATCAGTATTGACTACTTACGTCCATCTCTCAAGCAACATTCCTAGCAACGAGACCCACTAGAGACGACAATATGTTTTTATTAGAACCAGACCGATATGGAATTTTTTGATCCGATACAATTCCGATTTTAGAGTGGCAATATTCACAGATAACCAATAAAACCTTTTCTGTATTGATTGTGCTAAAAACAGCCCTACAAAGAACATTCATGTAAGCACCACATACAGTTTAAGAGGACCAGAAAGACTATATTTTTATATAGAATAACTGTGTTACTCTAGCGAATGGGAGGATAAACTGCAATGATTCCAGCAAACAAAATGCCTAGACTCTGAAGACTGAGCTGCCTCATGCTAGCCAGATGGAACACCGCATTGGACACATTTTCAATGTATTGGTATTTTGTTGTCACTTGAAAGGAAAAACATCAATCACAAAATGTGGTGCTGGCACTCGCCCTACGTGTTGCCTCAGGAAACAGTCCTTGCTATCCTGGATCCTTGGGACGTCGCCATCCCGTTGATGTTGACATTTTAAAATGGTTCAGGGTTATGTGATGAGTTAAGGTTAGTGTTTAGCCTAGGGATGTCCCAAGGTTCCCAGATAGCACTAACCCTCAGTGAATGACATCAAGTACTCTCACACAGCTAGTTAGATGGGGGTGGCAAGTTGTTTCATCGGATTCAAGTCCGGGCTCTGGCTGGGCCACTCAAGGACATTCAGAGACTTGTTCCGAAGCCACTCCTGCGTTGCCTTTGCTGTGTGCTTATGGTCGTTGTCCTGTTGGAAGGTGAACCTTCCCTCCAGTTTGTGGTCCTGAGCGCTCTGGAGCAGGTTTTCATCAAGGATCTCTCTGTACTTTGCTCCGTTCATCTTTCCCTCAATCCTGACTAGTGTCCCTGCCGCTGAACAACATCCCAACAGCATGATGTTGCCACCACCATGCTTCACCGTAGGGATGGTGTCAGGTTTCCTCCAGACATGATGCTTGGCATTTAGGCCAAAGAGTTCAATTTTGGTTTCATCAGACCAGAGAATCATCTTGTTTCTCATGGTCTGAGAGTCCTTTAGGTGCCTTTTGGCAAACTCCAAACAGGCTGTCGTGTGCCTTTTACTGAGGAGTGGCTTCCGTCTGGCCACTCTACCATAAAGGCCTGATTTGGTGGACTGCTGCAGAGATGTTTGTCCTTCTGGAAGGTTCTTCCATCTCCACAGAGGAACTGAGGAGCTCTGTCAGAGTGACCATCGGGGTCTTGGTCACCTCCCTGACCAAGACCCTTCTCCCCCGATTGTTTGGCCGGATGGCCAGCTCTAGGAAGAGTCTTGGTGGTTCCAAACTTCTTCCATTTAAGAATGATGAAGGCCATTGTGTTCTTGGGGACCTTCAATGCTGCAGAAATGTTTTGGTACCCTTACTCCCAGATCTGTGCCTAGACACAATCATGTCTCGGAGCTCTATGGACAATTCCTTCAACCTCATTGCTTGGTTTTTGCTCTGACATGCACTGTCACCTGTGGAACCTTATGTAGATAGGTGTGCCTTTCCAAATCATGTCCAATCAATTGAATTTACCACAAGTTGTAGAAACAGCTCAAGGATGAGAGGAAGACTCAACTCTGTAGCAGAGTAGTGTTTCTTCTGGTGCGTAGTCATGGGTGAACAGGGAGTAAAGGAGGGGGCTGAGCACGTACCCCTGTGGGGCTCCCGTGTTGAGGATCAGTGTGGCGGAGGTGTTGTTGCTTACCTTCATCACACGGGGTCGGCCCGTCAGGAAGTCTAGGACCCAGTTGCACAGGAAGGGGTTCAGACCCAGGGCCCTGGGCTTAGTGAAGAGCTTGTCGGGTACTATGGTGTTGAAGGTTGAGGCTGTTCAACTGCTATGATTTGATTAATTTCTCCTTGCTGATTGCTTCCTTCCTGTAGAATGTGGTTCTGGAGGCAGAAGCCAATCAGATCCGTGCATCCATCCTGGACATGGCCCACTGTATCCGGACGTTCACAGAGGAGGTGTCGGAGTATTCCAGGAAGCTGGTTGGGATCGTACAGCAGATTGAGGGAGGAGAACAGACAGTGGAGGACGACATCAGCATGGCACACACTGAACATGTAAGAACAGCTGGCAGTGGATGACTTTTTGCATACTATACAACAGAAGAACTTTAGTTGTCAAAGAGGATAGCTAGGCAATTGAGCTATAATCAATGTATCCAAGATGGCGTAGCAGTTCAGACGTCCTGTCGTGTCTCGTGTATATATATATTTACATATTTTTTTCTTCACTTATCTTTTTACATTTTTTTTATTCAAATACTCAACCTCAAAGCACTCTGCTGCAACCCGCCTCACCAATTTTAAAAAAACAAACAAAAAAAAAAGTATTATTTACCTCATCTGAATTCCACAACAGAAGCTAGCCAGAGGTTAGCCATTTTCACTGGCTAACGTTGAAGTTCAGCTAGCCACGGTTAGCCGTCCTCAGCTGTCCATTAGCTCGAAAAGCTATCGCCAGTTTTTGTACAGCGCGACTCAGACCAGAGCATATCGGACCTATTCTCTCTCCTTTCCCCGATTTCTACCGCAGGCTCTGGACATTTACACCTGGATCTTGCAGCTAACTAGCTGCTACCTGAGTGACTATTGGCAACGTCGGTCACGGAATTAACACACATTATTGCGGAGCTGGCCAGCTAGCCAGCTGAGGAGTTCCGTCAGCCACTCGTGGGCTGTTCCTGAGCTAGCCAGCTGAAGTGTCTCCTGGGCTACAACTCACCTATCCTGACCCGTTTTACTGCCGATGCGGAGCCCCATCGGGTCTTCACGACTGGACCACCGACGTTATCTGCCCGAGGGAGTTATCCAACTGGCCCCTCCGTCGCGACGTAACCTGATCGCCCATCTGCGGCCGGCTAATCGTTAGCTGTCTTTTCGGCTGCGATCTGAATAGGTCTATCGGACACTTTTCTTGGGCCACTATAACTAACTATTTTGCCAACTTGGACAGGTCCCCCCTTCCACACGGAACCCCACTAACCCACAGACGGAAACGCACGAGGTGGCTAAAAACAGACCTCCCTCCCATCTTCCACCAGCTTGCTACCTATGGCCCGGCTAGCTGTCTGAATCTCACTGGACCCTCTGATCACTCGGCTAAGCATGCCTCTCCTTAATGTCAATATGCCTTGTCCATTGCTGTTCTGGTTAGTGTTTATTGGCTTATTTCACTGTGAGCCTCTAGCCCTGCTCATTATACCTTATCCAACCTCTCAGTTCCTCCACCCACACATGCTATGACATCTTCTGGTTTCAATGATGTTTCTAGAGACAATATCTCTTTCATAATCACTAAATGCCTAGGTTAACTCCTCTGTACTCACATCCCACCATACCTTTGTCTGTACATTATACCTTGAAGCTATTTTATCGCCCCCAGAAACCTGCTCCTTTTTCTCTCTATTCTGGACGTCACAGACGACCAATTCTTATAGCTTTTAGCCGTACCCTCATACTTATTCTTCTCTGCTCCTCTGGGGATGTAGAGGTGAATCCAGGCCCTGCAGTGCCTGGCTCCACTCCTACTCCCCAGGCGCTCTCTTTTGATGACTTCTGTAACCGTAATAGCCTTGGTTTCATGCATGTTAACATTAGAAGCCTCCTCCCTAAGTTTGTTTTATTCACTGCTTTAGCACACTCTGCCAACCCGGATGTCCTAGCTGTGTCTGAATCTTGGCTTAGGAAGTCCACCAAAAACTGTGAAATCATCATCCCTAACTACAACGTTTTCAGACAAGATAGAACGACCAAAGGGGGCGGTGTTGCAATCTACTGCAGAGAGAGCCTGCAGAGTTCTGTCCTGCTATCCAGGTCTGTACCCAAACAATTTGAACTTCTACTTCTAAAAATCCACCTCTCCAAAAACAAGTCTCTCACCGTTGCCGCCTGCTATAGACCCCCCTCGGCCCCTAGCTGTGCTCTGGACACCATATGTGAACTGATTGCCCCCCATCTATCTTCAGAGCTCGTGCTACTAGGCGACCTAAACTGGGACATGCTTAACACCCCAGCCATTCTACAATCCAAGCTTGATGCCCTCAATCTCACACAAATTATTAATGAACCCACCAGGTACAACCCCAAAGCCGCAAACTCTGGCACCCTCATAGATATAATCCTAACCAATGTGCCCTCTAATTACACCTCTGCTGTTTTCAACCAAGATCTCAGTGATCACTGCCTCATTGCCTGCACCCGTAATGGGTCAGCGGTCAAACGACCTCCACTCATCACTGTCAAACGCTCCCTGAAACATTTCAACGAGCAAGCCTTTCTAATCGACCTGGCCCTGGTATCCTGGAAGGATATTGACCTCATCCCGTCAGTAGAGGATGCCTGGTTATATTTTAAAAATGCCTTCCTCTCCATCTTAAATAAGCATGCCCCTTTCAAGAAATTTAGAACCAGGAACAGATATAGCCCTTGGTTCTCCCCAGACCTGACTGCCCTTAACCAACACAAAAATATCCTGTGGCGTTCTGCATTAGCATCGAACTGCCCCCGCGATATGCAACTTTTTAGGGAAGTTAGAAACCAATACACACAGGCAGTTAGAAACGCCAAGGCTAGCTTTTTCAAACAAAAATTTGCTTCGTGCAACTCCAACTCTAAAAAGTTCTGGGACATTGTAAAGTCCATGGAGAATAAGAACACCTCCTCCCAACTGCCCACTGCACTGAGGATAGGAAACTCTGTCACCACCGATAAGCCCACTATAATTGAGAATTTCAACAAGCATTTTTCTACGGCTGGCCATGCTTTCCACCTAACTACCCCTACTGCATTCAACAGCACTGCACCCCCCACAGCTACTCGCCCAAACCTCCCCCATTTCTCCTTCTCCCAAATCCATTCAGCTGATGTTCTGAAAGAGCTGCAAAATCTGGACCCCTACAAATCAGCTGGGCTTGACAATCTGGACCCTTTCTTTCTAAAATTATCTGCCGAAATTATTGCAACCCCTATTACTAGCCTGTTCAACCTCTTTTGTGTCGTCTGAGATTCCCATAGATTGGAAAGCAGCTGCTGTCATCCCCCTCTTCAAAGGAGGTGACACTCTTGACCCAAATTGCTACAGACCTATATCCATCCTACCCTGCCTTTCTAAGGTCTTCGAAAGCCAAGTCAACAAACAGATTACCGACTATTTCGAATCCCACCGCACCCTCTCCGCTATGCAATCTGGTTTCAGAGCTGGTCATGGGTGCACCTCAGCCACGCTCAAGGTCCTAAACGACATCGTAACCGCCATCGATAAGAAACAATACTGTGCTGCCGTATTCATTGACCTGGCCAAAGCTTTTGACTCTGTTAATCACCACATCCTCATCGGCAGACTTAGTAGCCTTGGTTTCTCAAACGATTGCGTCGCCTGGTTCACCAACTACTTCTCTGACAGAGTTCAGTGTGTCAAATCGGAGGGCCTACTGTCTGGACCTCTGGCAGTCTCTATGGGGCTACCACAGGGTTCAATTCTTGGGCCAACTCTTTTCTCTGTATACATAAATGATGTCGCTCTTGCTGCTGGTGAATCTCTGATCCACCTCTACGCAGACGACACCATTCTGTATACTTCTGGCCCTTCTTTGGACACTGTGTTAACAACCCTCCAGACGAGCTTCAATGCCATTCCACTCTCCTTCCGTGGTCTCCAACTGCTCCTTAACACAAGTAAAACTAAATGCATGCTCTTCAACCGATCGCTGCCTGCACCTGCCCGCCCATCCAGCATAACTTCTCTGGACGGTTCTAACTTAGAATTTGTGGACAACTACAAATACCTAGGTGTCTGGTTAGACTGTAAACTCTCCTTCCAGACTCACATCAATCATCTCCAATCCAAAGTGAAATCTAGAATTGGCTTCCTATTTCGCAACAAAGCATCCTTCACTCATGCTGCCAAACATACCCTCGTAAAACTGACCATCCTACCAATCCTCGACTTCGGCGATGTCATTTACAAAATAGCCTCCAATACCCTACTCAACAAGCTGGATGCAGTCTATCACAGTGCCATCCGTTTTGTCACCAAAGCCCCATATACAACCCACCACTGCGATCTGTATGCTCTCGTTGGCTGGCCTTCACTTCATAATCGTCGCCAAACACATTGGCTCCAGGTCATCTACAAGACCCTGCTAGGTAAAGTCCCCCCTTATCTCCGCTCACTGGTCACCATAGCAGCACCCACCTGTAGCACGCGCTCCAGCAGGTATATCTCTCTGGTCACCCCTAAAGCCAACTCCTCCTTTGGTCGTCTCTCCTTCCAGTTCTCTGCTGCCAACGACTGGAACGAACTACAAAAATCTCTGAAATTGGAAACACTTATCTCCCTCACTAGCTTTAAGCACCAGCTGTCAGAGCAGCTCACAGATCACTGCACCTGTACATAGCCCATCTATAATTTAGCCCAAACTACTACCTCTTCCCCTACTGTATTTATTTATTTTATTTATTTTGCTCCTTTGCACCATATTATTTATATTTGAACTTTGAACTTTCTTCAAACTACAAATCTACCATTCCAGTGTTTTTCTTGCTATACTTTATTTACTTTGCCACCATGGCATTTTTTTGCTTTTACCTCCCTTATCTCACATCATTTGCTCACATTGTATATAGTCTTATTTTTTTTTCTACTGTATTATTGACTGTATGTTGTTTACTCCATGTGTAACTCTGTTGTTGTATGTTGTCGAACTGCTTTGCTTTATCTTGGCCAGGTCGCAATTGTAAATGAGAACTTGTTCTCAACTTGCCTACCTGGTTAAATAAAGGTGAAATAAAAAATAAAAATAAAAAAATAAAGCTGTTACTGTGTTTACCAATTTACAATGGCTACATTTAAAAGTCCTCGGAAACGTTGTTTCCTTCCAAAAAGTCATGAAATGGCTTATGGTTTATCCTAGTGTATATTTCCTCTTGCTGTGTGTTCCTGATGGACTCAGTCGTCTGTGGGTGTTCCCCAGGTCCCAGGCACGGCAGAGAGCGCACGGTCATGCGTACGGGCCTACTTCGCCGACCTCCACGAGACGCTGTGCAGACAGGAGGAGATGGCGCTCAGCGTAGTAGACGCCCACGTCAGAGAGAGACTCATCTGGCTCCGGCAGCAGCAGGAGGACATGGCCATCCTGCTTTCCCAGGTCTCCACTGCCTGCCTGCACTGTGAGAAAACACTGCAGCAGGTAGGAGCCAAAATGGGGCCACCAATGGGAATAGCATCTAGAGCACACCGTAGGAACGCAATCTCTGCTTGCACCGGAAGGTGCCGTCGTTTTCAATAAGCAGCTTTGCACCGCTATGTTCTTCCTGGGGTCTGCTGTATGCGTGTTCAATTGGACAGTCCCTCCTGGATTCTACGATAGCAAATGTTTTATTTTCAAAATCAACAATGCCCTGCCCTGCATATTATCCGAGGGCTTCCAAATTTGACTAATCACTGCACTATTTCAGCATAAAACAGTCAATTCATCGCAATATTATTGGACAAAACTGACTCATCCCCGCAGCACAAAAAGAGGGCTCGCATACTCAACCATTTACCGCATAATATGGTTCAATCAAGCCACGTGTCAACCCACTTTCCCTCATCAGCGCATTTGTGAAAAATTTGACAAAATCATTGCATATTGCCATATAAAATGTCCGAATTATCGCAGAAAGATCGAGCATTTTTGCCCACAAGTATCACAAAACATCCCAGTAGTCATGACTGATCTCTTTCCCGTCTCTCTCGGTAGGATGACTGCAGGGTGGTTCTGGCCAAGCAGGAGATCAACAGACTGTTGGAGACTCTGCAGAAACAGCAGCAGCAGTTCACTGAGCTGGCCGACCACATCCAGCTAGACGCTGGTATCCCCGTCACATTCACTAAGGTACAGCACTCAGCTCTACTCTGTAGGAATTCAAGACTTGGCACACTCTCCATTGAAAGATAATTAGTTACCTCATTTAGACGACATGGCTTTCTCTGTTCCAGGACAACCGGGTCCACATCGGTCCAAAGATGGAGATCAGGGTGGTGACCCTGGGACTGGATAGTGCAGGGAAAACCACCATCCTCTTCAAGCTGAAACAGGATGAGTTTATGCAGCCCATCCCTACCATAGGTAAACCCACAACAGTCTTTGTCATGCAGGCACGTGTCAAATTATACATTTTGACATTACATTTACCTGAATTGTATTGACACTAGCCATTCCTTCTAGGTTTTAATGTGGAGACAGTGGAGTATAAGAATCTCAAGTTCACCATCTGGGACGTTGGTGGGAAACATAAGCTACGACCTCTCTGGAAGCACTATTACCTGAACACACAAGGTACACTACAATACCAAAAGTATGTGGACACCTGCTCGTTGAGCATTAATATGGAGTTGCCCCCCCCCCCCTTGCTGCTATAACAGCCTCCACTCTTCTGGGAAGGCTTTCAACTAGATGTTGGAACATTGCTGCAGGGACTTGCTTCCATTCAGCCACGAGCATTAGTGAGGTCGGCCACTGATGTTGGGTGATTAGGCCTGGCTCGCAGTCGGCGTTCCAATTCATCCCAAAGGTGTTCGATGGGGTTTAGGTGCAGGCCAGTCAAGTTCTTCCACACCGATCTCGACAATGCCCCCTTGCTTTGTGAATGGGGGCATTGTCATGCTGAAACAGGAAAGGGCCTTCCCCAAACTGTTGCACAAAAGTTGGAAGCGCAGAATCATCTAGAATGACATTGTATGCTGTAGCATTAAGATTTCCCTTCACTGGAACTAAGGGGCCTGAACCATGAAAAACAGCCCCAGACCATTTTTCCTCCTCCAAACTGTACAGTTGGCACTATGCATTGGGGTAGGTGGCGTTCTCCTGGCATCCGCTAAAACCAGATTCGTCCGTCGGACTGCCAGATGGTGAAGCGTGATTGATCACTCTAGAGAACGCATTTCCACTGCTCCGGAGTTCAATGGCGGCAAGCTTTACACCACTCCAGCCGACGCTTGGCATTGCGGATGGGGATCTTAGGCTTGTGTGCGGCTGCTCGGCCATGGAAACCCATTTCATGAAGCTACCAACGAACAGTTCTTGGCTGACGTTGACTGACTTGTTGGAAAGGTGGCATCCTATGACGGTGCCATGTTGAAAGTCACTGAGCTTATCAGTACGGGCCATTCTACTGCCATTGTTTGTCTATTGAGATTGCATGGCTGTGTGCTTGATTTTATACACCTGTCAGCAACTCGAGTGGCTGAAATAGCCGAATCCACTCATTTGAAAGGGTGTCCACATACTTTTGTATAAATAGTGTATCTGTCTATCCTCTTTCTTTCATATAACCTGCTTCCCTTACTGTATCAATAAATATGACAAATTTGAATTTGAAAATACAGTATGTTATACAAAAAAACTTCAGTAAATTCGTTTTTTACTCATCCAGGAAACCTGGAAACGGGTTATGAATGAATAGGGCCCTGACTTTCTCAGTTTCTCTCTCCAGCGGTGGTGTTTGTGATTGACAGCTGTCACAGAGACAGGCTGATGGAGGCCCACAGTGAGCTGGCGAAACTGCTGACCGAGAAAGAGCTGAGAGACGCCCTGCTGCTCATCTTTGCCAACAAACAGGTACACATGCAGCCCCCTGGTCCAAGAAACAAGTATACACACACACACACACACACACACACACACACACACACACACACACACACACACACACACAAAGATGATTTAAGTCATTGATTCCTCTATCCTCACCTGCAGGATGTCCCCGGGGCTGTGTCAGTGGAGGAGATGACGGAGCTTCTGAGCCTTCACAAGCTGTGCTGTGGGAGGAGCTGGCACATCCAAGGCTGTGACGCCCGCAGCGGCACAGGGCTCCACGAGGGCCTGGACTGGCTGTCCCGGCAGCTGGTGGCTGCAGGCGTACTGGACGTGGCCTAAACCTCCCCTGATGACTGACTTCTGTTACCCAGTCTCACCCCTTATCCTCTTACCCTAGAACTACCCCATAACCCATTGATACCCTAGAGACCAGTTTCACCAAATACCTACCTACATTTCTTACCTGATGCTTGACTTAAAGGAGAAACAATTTGTTTGAGATTAAGATATATATCTCAATCTCTATATCTCAAACTTCTTTAAAATGGACCCAGTCCTACCACATATCATAAAGACCAGCCTTACCACAGTATCATCCCATAACCTGCACCCAGTTCCACTACATCCTACCCCAACTCCCATTCCCTTCACCCTCATACTCAGGCCCTAGTCCTATTTTATACCCATCTATACCCTACATCCCGGACCCCATAGCCTACATCTCTGTTCTACCTACCACACCCACTGTTCCCACCCCTAACCTGTGGATAAGCTTATAATCTAACCCATAGCCAGTGAAGCCATCATTAGTCTGAATGCTTTGTGTGCTGCTCTGTCTTGGCTAAAAGGTATGCTAATAAACCAGGCCAGGTTATAGGGGTTCCGTCAAACTTACTTAACTAGACTACACATTCCCATATCGCCTCAATGAAGATCGTATGAGGTGGTTAATTTCATGGCGAAACTCCATGTTGCAGATGTTTTTCCTTGGCTAACCAGTGTGCAGTTTGGTATATTAGTCAAAGGTGAAATAATTGAGTAGATAAGTCACTTAAGCCCTGACAAAGAGAAAAGTATCTGTCTTATACTGTATTAGCAAATGTCTAACCAATAACCAGTGCATCCCTGTTTAGTCTTGCGCAAAATATGAATATAAGTTGGAACAGCACGTTGACCACTGTCCACCATTTAACGTCTCCCTAAGGAGCTGCTGTATTCTCACTACAGCTAAAGCAGGTATTCACACCCTATAAGACATTTACACACAGGTCAATTAGTTAGGTCACAGGACTAAGTGTGTACATCCCGCGACTTTTCTACTCTAGGGCTTTACACACAAACGTTTTATTGAAACGAATGGTCCAATATCCTGAATTTTGCTTTATGGCACTGCCTTCATGTCATGTCTTAATAGGAATTGATGGTAACCTATTATGGTCTAGAATTTATTTATTTGGGGGGGTGGTGTCATCTTCAGTACCAATGCACTTGACTGATGATTTGATGTAATGCAGCATCAGGTCTGAAAATGACACAAGCGGTTAAGGTTTGGGTTCAGCTATTATTTACTTTGGTTGAGAAGTGTCTGTTACATTAAATAATGCAGTTTACTGAAATCTGTTTTGATCAATTTTGAGTTGATTGAAACAGACTTTGCTGAGATATTGTATCTCTGGTGAAACATCCGAGCGATATTTTTGCCTCCTGTTTTGTGGAGTGTTTTGTTGTTGTGAAGAATGCATTGGTGCATGTGGGTTGTGTTCAGGACGGTGCAACGTTGCACTTGTTGCAGATAAATGTTTAGAGCTGACGTGATTCCTTCATTAATTGACAGGAAGATTTTCACACAATAGTTACCTGAATGTTCCATAATGTTGTGCCCTACTGAATGTGACCCTGACTTCATTTGAAACCAAATGAAAAATAATATCGGCTGTCGACTATAGGACTCCAGGTTGAGTTCTGTAATAATATTTGTTAGATTAGTTTTAGCACAGTCTGCATTTTTAGTAACATACTACATTACCCACCTGTAGTAACACCCTTTCAACGCCTCTTGTTGTATCGCGGAACCATCCTTTGGTTAGAATGAACTTTCCTTATTGCTATAGTGTTTACTACTTCTTGTATGTTAAAAAAAACACGTGAAGAAGCCTTTCCCTCTACTCTTAACGAATCTCTTGATTTGCAAAATCTTCCATTTCTGATGTGACTTAAAAAAAAAAAAAACGTTTTAGAAGCACAGTGCACAGCCGCACATTTGTTACTCGTACTTGATGTTTTTTGTAAATGATTCATAATGCGACGCTATTAAATAAAAACAAACTGATGAATGTCTGGATATGGTCTGACCCATCCAGAGAAGTTGTAGATAGAATACAGAATCATGTTAGATATTTATATCTGAACGTTCTGGAATGGTCCCAAATACGACCCTGGTTTATTCATTTCACACGTCCAAGAAAACATGACACATGGAATGAGAGGCAGCAAGATGCATTCTTGAATAATCCAAGACTTTACTTTGTAAAAAAAGAAATGTAATAATAGCAGACAGACTTGATGTTAATGTCTTCGTAAGGTTTGTCTGTTTTAGGGTTGACTGATGTTGGAGATCCTCTGAACTACCTCCATTCCCTTGGCACTCCTGCCAAACACTGTGCGCTTGTTGTCCAACCAGGGCGAGAAAGACAAGTAGGGAGAGCCATTAACTTAGGTCTAGATTTATTTGGACATCTTTGTACATAATGCAGAAATATACATTGGTAAAATGCGTGATTAAAACAGATAAAATACATTCCTTCAGGAAGTAAAATATCAGACTTCAGTAGCAAATTCATACCAACTCACAGACGCACACAGAGCGAGCCCTTAGTTACCATGGGAATGACAGTGACCCGTTGGTTCCGGGGCCTCCGTTGGCCTTACTGAGGGTGTATGGCCGGTCGTGTCTCAGTGTGGCATGGAACTCATCCTCAAACTCCCCTTCCCAGATACTCTCTCCTCCTCCCATGCCTTGTCCCTGTAGGATCCCGTGTCTGGATCATGAAGCCCTGGGTGGAGAGGAAAGAACAGTCCATCACATCCTGTGATTAAGTTCCTACTATAAGTCAAAACAATGAGCAATGATTAAATGTCCTACCTTGATGACACGGTGGAATATGTGGCCATTGAAATAACCGTTCCTGCTGTGAACACAAATGTTCTCCACCGTTTTGGGACACCTGAGATACATAAAATAGTCCATAAACAAGTGAAATTGTCCAATCAAATGCAAAACTGTAGGTTGAGAGGAAATGAACAGACAGAACCTTTTGCATTGCAAATGGCAAGGAAGCACTGGGGGAGGTACTTTAAAACAACAGAGGATGACATACACGACAGGGAAGAGTTTGATGTGGATGTCTCCCATGGTGGTGTGGATGATGGCGCTGTCTGACGCCCCTCAGCCTGGGTAGCAGCCATCCCCTCCCCAGACGGCTTCTCGTTGAACACATCTCTGTCTGACTCGGCACTCTTAGTGTCCTCTGGCTCGCTCTTGGAGAACTACCAAGAGAAATTAAGTTGTAGTAACAGAAATTCTGAGGAAATTATAGAATGCGGGTCAAAATATGTCAAAGAATAGGTGTGACTACAAGAGAGCCATTGTAATATACCATTTCTCTTTTACAGGGGCTACAATTGCCCTTCCAGGACAAAAAAAAGTTGACAGAATTTTCACCATGTAGAGGTGGTACTTCTTGAAGGCAGTGCAGAAGATTGTGGGGTCTGGCATTGTGCTCTGCAGGGCCGGGTTGTCTGATGCCTTCATCTCGATGGTGGGAGCTGTGTTGCACGCTTTGGCAACCCCCTGGAACAGGCTGAGCTTCACCACACGGCTGTTCTCTAGCTTCCCCAGGAGACGCACACACCTGAACACACACAGGTGACAAATACATTTTGTTTCAGTCCAGCCTTAAAAACAACTGATTCAACTAATCAATTTATCATCAAGAGCTTGATAAGTTGACTTAGTGTTTTTAGTGCAGGGCTGGTACAAAAACCTGCTCACTCTGTAGCTCTCCAAGGTTGACAACCACTGTGTCTAGATGCATTTTGACTATTCAAACGCTACCTGTTGGTCTCCACATTGATGACCTTGATGCCCAGCATGGTTCCGTAGAGGACGAAGTGACCCGTCTCGTCAAAGATGATGTTGGTGAGCCTAACACCGTCCACCTTCTCCAGTTCCCTCTACCGCCATTCTCCGACCATACTCCATGTCTGGTAGCATCTAAAAGGACCAGGTCAGAGAAATTACCACAGTTCAGATAAATGCACTGGGAAATGTGGTAAACAGTGAATTGGCTACCAATTTGTCAGTATCTTGTGACTTAAAAAGACAAATCTCTTGATTTCTAAGATATAGCACAGTTTATTAATAGCAATGTGAAATAAAGTAAAGACCCGATATGTGAGAGTTCGGAACTTACCGATAACGACTCACCAAACACCCTCATCAGTTTCCCTGTCAGGAAGCGGAAGATCCTGACTTTCCTGTTGGTGGCGATAGTAGCTATCTTCTTACCGTCGTGGGAGAAGGCCAGGCTGGTTGGGTAGGTTTTGTTTTTGGCAAACTCATACAAGTCTGTGTTAGTCTTATACACCCAGTCCACGTGCCAGGGGGATTTGAACTCGCTGGGGAGGCCGGTCCAATACTCCAGCATTCCAGCCTTGTCTGCAGAAACGATGACCCTGTATCTGGGGTTGAGGCGGATCTGGGACAGCGGAGATGAGTGTATCTTGTCGACGGTATCGAGCTTCTCGTTGCTTCCCCGTCCGTCGTAGACAAAGATCTTCCCGGTGGATTTCTCTGAGCAGGCCACGCAGCAGATAGCATCACCTGGGTTATAGATCCACTCACACTGACCCGGGTGGAAACTACACAAGACACGGAGAGCAGAGGCATGTCAGATCAACACCTTTGTAGAGAGAAGGGATGGCTTTTGGTTTTAAGGCAACAAGCTAAATTGCTAGACCTTTCACCTCTAAACTCACCCCAGCTTAAGCATGTTGGTCATGTCAAAGTTGACTACACCAAAGACTTTCATGGCCTGGTCGTCCCCAACAGAACAGAATAGAGCTCTATCAGCACTGACAGAAATACACTTCATCACTCCTGTAACACGAAGAAGAAAGAAGGAGTGAATTCAAGCCCTGAATGATATTTCAGTCAGTCTAAAGGCCAGTGTGCGTTTGCATTAAGATGCATCATACAGATGTATCATTCGTACACAGATGACTGCGGAAGTGTTTGACAAACTTTTTTCAGAACTTCACATGGCTGTGATGATGAAATCCATCCTGGAAATTAAAACACTTGAGACTGAGCACCATTGTTGTGTGTGCATGTGGGTTTCTAACATGTATCATGGTCCTTGCTATCCGTCCAACACTGACAGTCGCCCCATTGAAGTTTAAAACCGTTAAAGAGTGACTGCCCCTAAAAATCAACTAAACCCTTTGAAAATAGACTATTTGGCATCGAAATGAGTCAGAAACATTTATTCCAGAGTCAAAATTGACTACAAAGTGTAAATAGGATAATTTTGGTAAAAAAGTCAGTCTCATCTAAAATGGCGTTTGAAACCTCAGTGCGCGCCCAACAAGTAAATGAAGGTTGGGTTTAGATTACTCCAAGTGTCAATACAGGATTAAGATAGAATCCTACTACACAGGCTCTGACGCTCGTCGGATGTGGCAGGGCTTGAAAACTATTACGGACTACAAAGGGAAACCCAGCTGCGAGCTGCCCAGTGACGCAAGCCTACCAGATGAGCTAAATGCCTTTTATGCTCGCTTCGAGGCAAGCAACACTGAAACATGCATGAGAGCACTAGCTGTTCTGGACGACTGTGTGATAACACTCTCAGTAGCCGATGTGAGCAAGACCTTTAAACAACATTCACAAGGCCAGATGGATTACCAGGACGTGTACTCAAAGCATGCGCGGACCACCTGGCAAGTGTCTCCACTGACTTTTTCAACTTCTCCCTGACCGAGTCTGTAATATCTACATGTTTCAAGCAGACCACAATAGTCCCTGTGCCCAAGGAAGAGGAGGTAACCTGCCTAAATGATTACCGCCCCGTAGCACTCACGTCGGTAGCCATGAATTGCTTTGAAAGGCTCCCGGATACCATAGACCCACTCCAATTCGCATACCGTCCCAACAGATCCACAGATGACGCAATATCAATTGCACTCCACACTGCCCCTTCCCACCTGGACAAAAGGAACAGCTATGTGAGAATGCGGTTCATTGACTACAGCTCAGCGTTCAACACCATAGTGCCCACAAAGCTCCTCACTAAGCTAAGGACCATGGGACTAAACACCTACCTCTACAACTGGATCCTGGACTTCCTGACGGGCCGCTCCCTGGTGGTAAGGGTAGGCAACAACATGTATGCCATGCTGATCCTCAACACTGGGGGCCCTCAGGGGGTGTGTGCTTAGTCCCCTCCTGTACTCCCTGTTCACCCACGACTGCATGGCCAAACACGACTCCAACTCCATCATTAAGTTTGCTGACGACACAACAGTGGTAGGCCTGATCACAACAACGATGAGACAGCCTATAGGGAGGAGGTCAGAGACCTGGCAGTGTGGTGCCAGGACAACAACCTCTCCCTCAATGTCAGCAAGACAATGGAGCTGATCGTGGTCTACAGGAAAAGGTGAGCCGAACAGGCCCCCATTAACATCGACGGGGCTGTAGTGGAGCGGGTCGAGAGTTTCAAGTTCCTTGGTGTCCACATCACCAACAAACTATCATGATCCAAACACACCAAGAGTGTCGTGAAGAGGGCAGTGCAACACCTTTTCCCCCTCAGGAGACTGAAAAGATTTGGCATGTGTCCCCAGACCCTCAAATAGTTCTACAGCTGCACCATCGAGAGCATCCTGACCGGTTGCATCACCGCCTGGTATGGAACATGCTTGGCATCTGACCGTAAGGCACTACAGAGGGTAGTGCGTACGGCCCAGTACGTCACTGGGGCCAAGCTTCCTGCCATCCAGGACCTATATACTAGGCGGTGTCAGAGGAAAGACCAAAAAATTGTCAAAGACTCCAGTCACCCAAGTCATAGACTGTTTTCTCTGCTACCGCACGGCAAGCGGTACTGGAGCGCCAAGTCTAGAACCAAAAGGCTCCTTATTGACCATGCAATGCATGCTTCTAGAAGGATGCACAGCCAACAACTATGGTTTGCATGCCCTGCCTAAGGACCCCATCACGCGGAATAGGTCGTTGGAGTTCATTGGTACCCAGTGATGGTGAGTATACCGGTAGCGAGATCATTATCGTTCCTAGCATAGTTGACGTTAGCTAGTGAGCTACCAACCAACTAACTAGCGAGCTACCTACCAACTAGCGAGCTACCAACTAGCGAGCTACCAACTAGCGAGCTACCAACTAGCGAGCGAGCAACGGCGTCACAGGCCTGAATCTAATCCAATCTGGAGCCAGTCAGTTCACATCTGTAAAGCATATAATAAGCTTCCAAATGAGATTATACGTTATTTCTCAAACTATGTTTATAATTGAAAGATGACAATCGTTGACCCTGTTTTTCTGTTTAACAAAGTACACCGTTGGGTGCCAGACTGATCCCCTTGGTCATGAATGAATGGATGCCGGGACCTACCAGAAGGAGCAAAGGTGGGTATCATAACATGTCCAGCAATGTGATTGCAATGGTTTAGCCACCTCCAAAAATCATTTAATTCACTATTTACTTGCTATTTTCACAACTTGTCAGGCAAGACCTCAGAATAAAAGTGTCATGCGACACAAGTACCCTTGTGACACGTCCTCTGTTGTTGCCAGTCTCCCTCGACTCCTGTGAAATGGACATGCCATCATGAGGCCTCTGATAATGACCCGAGTTATTGCCTTGATGACGCAGACGGCTTCATCAACAACAGGTAATGCGCGTTATGTGAAAATCACCCTGTCAAAGGCCCTTCCGGTCAACACCATCTCATAAGATTGCCTGCTGCAGTTGTTCGAGAGATGTTCGGTCTGCAGCCTAACATTCAGCAAAGGGGTGAACTGTGAGCATTCCTATGAATGGAACAGTCATCCACATGTTGGCAAGTATCCAGCCAGCAACCTTCATCCGTCAGCAGCAACAGCTTTCACAGGCTCATCATTTTAACAAATACAGAAAGTAACCCACGTTATTACTTTGACACATTTGATAACCCAATTGTGAAACATCATTTATGTAAACTGACCTTATTTGTTCATTAATTTCCACTTAGATGCGAATAACGTCATGGGTATAACCTATCCTGGTGGAACCAGCCTGATCGCTGTGTTCACCATTCTATTTCACTTCACATTGGATGATATCTGAAGTGAAATAGAAAGGCGATCAGGTTGGTTCCACCAGGCTATTCATAACCACCATTGATAATGTAATCAGTGCTCTGTGTGTGACCGACTAGTATATTTGATGAGGGGCCAGGAGCTGATCTACACTGCTATACCCATCAATGGGGCTCTGGCAAAGACCTTACCTCCAGCCTCACCTCTTGCTTGCTCACCAACGGTTGTCGATGGGGACAACAGAATTATATAGGTTTAGTCTGACTTATTCAAACTTCAACAAAGTACCCGTTTGTGTCAGATATTACCTATTCTAACTGCCATTGGTATTAGAACTGTGACTGTGTTCACAGAAACATGTATGGAGCCAGCACATGGAGACTTGCAAGATGAAGTCCAGACTGACAGACGGCTTGATACTGATGTCTCTAAATGGAGAGACCTACCATTCGGCATTAAACGTTTATTGTATTGTATTTTTTTATTATTGAATTGAATGGTATCAGTCAATATGGGAGGGAGAAACCCTGTGTATTCTGCACCAGGATCAGGGAACTCCTGTTGTATACGGGACACCATACAGGAAGGTATGACCACTCTGACATGTTTGCCAAGGTAGCCCCATTACCACCAGACAAAATGCCGATAGGCACAGTGTCTGTATCGGCTGGGAATGAAAGATGCACATTGTTATATTAGCATGACACTGCTTCTATGGTATTATGTAAAGGGTTGTTTATTCTACATGGACCCATTACTACTGTACATTTGAAAGTTAACAAAACATGCATTGTTGTCATATTACTCTGTAGGCTACTGAGCTATTCAAATCTTCCTACGGCATCTCACTGTTCATCTGCCTGTAGTTATTGAACTCAACCTGCAGGAGGTTTGTTTGTTGTGATTGAGTGTGTGTGGGGGGGGGGAACGGCTGCGGGCAAGACTGACAGATGGGTGTGTCTTGGTGGTGGCAAGGAAACAACCACACAAACCACACCCCCAAGCCAACTCACGTTTGGCTTCTGTCATGGCCGCTAGCATTTCTTGAGGAGCAACCCAAAAAACTAGGCCAAATTATCGGGTGCAGTTCCTCTTTAAGGGTAGGATTTAACTCTGAGAAACCCTTCTCCGTCCGTATGTAGGGTTTTCAGTGCTTACATTCGCCCACTGATGGCTCCATGCGAACCACAATTCCCACGCTGTGTTTTAACGTTTAGAAACGGCAATAATCATCGCTTTGAAACTGGTTTTCGAAAAATACGCTGATATATACTGAACAAAAATATGAACGCAACGTGTAAAGTGTTGGTCCCATGTTTCATGAGCTGAAATAAAAGATCCCAGAAATTGTCCATACACACAAAAAGCTTATTTCTCTCAAATTTTGTGCACAAATTTGTTTACATCCCTGTTCGTCAGCATTTCTCCTGTGCCAAGATTATCCATCTACCTGACCGGTGTGGCATATCAAGAAGCTGATTAAGCCAGCATGATCATTACACAGGTGTACCTTGTGCTAGGATCAAAAGGCCACTAAAATGTGCAGTTTTGTCACGCAACCCAATGCCACAGATGTCTCAAGTTGAGGGAGTGTGCAATTGGCATGCTGACTGCAGGAATGTCCACCAAAGCTGTTTCCAGAGAATTTAATGTTAATTTTTCTACCTTATTAAGCCGACTCCAATGTCGTTTTAGAGAATTTGGCAGTACGTCCAACCGGCAGCACAACCGCAGACCACATCTGGCTTATTTACCTGCCAGGGTCATTTATGAATTTATGTCAATTGACTGAATTCCTTATATTAACTGTACCTCAGTAAAATTGTTGCATGTTGCGTTTACATTTTTGTTCAGTATAAATGCCCCTTATCTTTCATATCAGTGACAAGGAATCTTTCAAATAAAAAAAAACATGCAGTTTTGCACAGATCACAAGCTGTGTGTGCCTCCAGTTGGCTTACACACACAGGTGTTCAGAGCTCGCTAGATAGCTCATGAGCGCTGGTGGCAGTGTAGGCTCGGCCCTAATTTATGTGCTCTCTGTCACCTGGAGCTACATGGCAAATAGTCCAGGAACACAAGGAAAGCACAAAGGACAATGCCCAAGGACTAGTCAGCCATTCCCCCTCTGAGGGGCCAAACTGTATCTCTGTTACCGTATCCAGAGGACTGACTATTGAATGTGTGATAGAATAATATTATAGTATCCCATGTCTGGTATCTACCTGAAACTTGTTCACAGAGGATAACGCTAATGCTATCTATATGTGTGTGCAATCACTGTGGTAACTTGTATCTGTACAGGGGGAACTCTGAATGACTAGACAAAGGGGTTTCATGGTCCTCTCAGGAATTCTGCTGTGACAACCTGTGGAGATTGGGCCTGGTGGTCAGGTTACTGTCAACTTGTTATCGTTTGATTGGTCAACGGTTGTTGGTTTGGGGTTGAGAAGCTTACACCTTCAGTAATTAAATGCCTTTGTTCTCTCTTGTCCTGTATCCAGTCCATGGAGGAAGGTTGTATGATCAATTATCATTTCCTAGGCATCTCTTTGTTCATGCTTTGTCTTGTAAGCTAACTTTAGGATTTATATACCTTGTAATGCTTGTAACTTAGGCTGTATGCCATGTATGTACAATGTTAAATAAATATCTGCCTTTGATATAGACAATTCTCAGACCAATTCTTGCAAGTCAACATCAATTAATTGCCTAATGCTTGTTTGTATATTTTAATTATCTTTATGGAGTCATACACATTTAAATAAGCTAATTGCTTAGTCTTAGTTGCATGCGAGGTGTGTATATATATATATTATATATATATATATATAGATACACACACTACCGTTCAAAAGTTTGGGGTCACTTAGAAATGTCCTTGTTTTTGAAAGAAAAGCTAATTTGATGTCCATTAAAATAACATCAAATTGATCAGAAATAGTGTAGACATTGTTAATGTTGGAAATTACTATTGCAGCTGGAAAGGCGTATAGAGGCCCATTATCAGCAACCATCACTCCATTGTTCCAATGGCACGTTGTGTTAGCTAATCCAAGTTTATCATTTTAAAAGGCTAAAAAGTTTATCAGAAAACCCTTTTGCAATTGTTAGCACAGCTGAAAACTGTTATTCTGATTAAAGAAGCAATAAAACTGGCCTTCTTTAGACTAGTTGAGTACCTGAAGCAATTACAGGCACAAAATGGCCAGAAACAAAGACCTTTCTTCTGAAACTTGTCAGTCTATTCTTGTTCTGAGAAATGATGGATATTCCATGCGAAAAATTGCCAAGTAACTGAAGATCTCGTACAAAGCTGTGTACTACTCCCTTCACAGAACAGCACAAACTGGCTCTAACCAGAATAGAAAGAGGAGTGTGAGGCCCCGGTGCACAACTGAGCAAGAGGACAAGCACATTAGTGTCTAGTTTGAGAAACAGACACCTCACAAGTCCTTAACTGGCAGCTTCATTAAATAGTACCCGCAAAACACCAGGGGTATTGTGTGTAGGATGGAGAGAGATGCACGTGCTATTTGCCATTTCTTGAATATCATAAGATTGAAAACAAGTAAATTCCTCAATGTCTATGCATTTCTCAAACAGCAAAATATATTTTACCATCATATATTCAAAATAAATCACTTTCACTTCAAAGAGCTCAGACACAGAAATGTAATAGGATTGTTTTATTACAGTTTTCTACTAAATGAATGACATCAAATCTGGAAGCATTACCACCTTAATACCTTCCTAAAAATGGAAAATACAGAAATGACTTGCTTACTACATCTGCCTATCCCATTCTGGTAACTTGAAAGATCAACACTTGGAAAATAAAAAGTTCAGATGGTTCACTAATAAATTGTCAAATCTAGACACTTATCAATCTATATAATACCTTTAAAAACAAATTCCATCCAAACTTTTCAGTATTCACCAAAGTCAAACAAGTGACAGTAAATCTGGGTCCATTGTTGCATTTGTAGCAGAGGCTATATTGACCAGCCTTACAGATGGTCCTTGATTCTGTGACACACAAGGGCCAGATATACTCAGTGTCTGCACCTATTACTTTCCACAGGATATAGAAAAGAAAAGAAAAGTTTAAGAAAAAAGAATAATATCTTAAGGTAAAGTGTATCTAAATACAATCGTATGTCTTAGCTCGATTCCTCCGGAAAATGACGAGTGCAATCTGTCCCTAAACGTTCCGTCTTCTCAATCAGTGTCCGAGGATCCGCTGGAGCTGTCAGACGAGGAAGGTTCATCTTTCTTCTTCTGCTTCTTCTTGTGACGTTCCTTCTTTTCTTTCTTTTCCTTTTTGCCTTTTTTCTTGTGGCTTTTGTGTTTCTTTCTCTTCTTGTTCTCCTCTTCGTCACTCGATGAATAAGACCTACAGAAGGTTGCACCATCCACAGTTATTAAACATACAATAGCACTATGCATAATTATTTCTCATATATACTGGAATAAAAAGAATGTGACGTACCTCTTTCTATCAGACTTTCTGTCTTTACTTTTCCTCCTCTTGTGTTTAACTTTCCTGGTGTCCTCCTGGGGACCTACGACAAATACACAAAACCATTCAGACAAAACACTTGAATAAAAGTGAGAGCAACACAGTTGACGGAAGCCAAGGATTGACAGACAACTAAGCAGGTACTCGGTCATAACTTTGTTATAACATAGTAACACAGCAGAGCCTGTTATAACAGTGACCAGAGCAGTGCTAAGTAGTCTGTTATAAAATAACTATTGTCGGTTGTACTGTATTGACCTTTTTTTGTGACCAAACCTTTATTAAAAAAAATATTTTCTAGTTTGGGGGGGGCCTAATGCACAATATACAAACTCATCTACTTTAAATGGTTAGCTCGCATCACAGAGCCAAAAAGTAATAAATGTAGTAAGTAAAGAGAAAAAAGGGGGGGGAAACTATTGCCTCTTACCCCCTTCCCCCAATCAACATGTCTCCCTCCAACCAACCACCTCCCGCCCCCCCACCCAGAAACCATGTTTTCCAACCCTTCCCACCCCCCAGAAAAATCCTTCTCATACCACTCCTTCCCCATGTGCCTAAAAGCAAAGAAACATGAAAATAGGTACATATACACTGAGTAGACAAAACATTAAGAACACCTGCTCTTTCTATGACAGACTGACAAGGTGAATCCAGGTGAAAGCTATGATCCCTTATTGATGTCAATTGTTAAATCCATTTCAAATCACTTTAGATGAAAGGAAGGAGACAGGTTCAAGACTGATTTTTAAGCCCTGAGACAATTGAGACATGGATTGTGTATGTGTGCCATTCAGAGGGTGAATGGGCAAGACAAAAGATTTAAGTGCGGTAGTAGGCGCACCGGTTTGTGTCAAGAACTGACACACTGCTGGGTTTTTCATCCTCAACAGTTTCCCGTTAGTATCAAGAATGGTCTGCCACCCAAAGGACATCCAGCCAACTTGACACAACTGTGGTCAGCATTCGAGTCAACATTTCAAACTTTACAGTTTGCACTATGCATTCAGGCAGGTAGCGTTCTCCTGGCATCCACCAAACCCAGATTTGTCCGTCGGACTGCCAGATGGTGAAGCGTGATTCATCACTCCAGAGTCCAATGGCGGTGAGCTTTACACCACTCCAGCCGACGCTTGGCAGTGCGCTTGGAGATCTTAGGCTTGTGTGCGCAACTGCTCGGCCATGGAAACCCATTTCATGCAGCTCCCGACGAACACTGCTTGTGCTGACAATGCTTCCAGTGGCAGTTTGGAACTCGGTAGTGAGTGTTGCAACCAAGGACAGACGATTTTTATGCGTACGAGCTTCAGCACCCGGCAGTCCCATTCTGTGAGCTTGTGTGGCCTACTACTTCGCAGCTGAGCCGTTGTTGCTCCTAGACGGTTCCACTTCACAATAACAGCACTTACAGTTGACCAGGGCAGCTCTATGAACAGTGCCACATTGAAAGTCACTGAGCCATTCTACTGCCAATGTTTGTCTATGGAGGTTGCATGGCTGTGTGCTTGAAAGTATACACCTTTCAGCAACGGGTGTGGCTGAAATACAGAATCCACTCATTTGAAGGGGTGCCCAGATACTTTTGTATATATAGTCTATCAGTGAAGAGCACCTCTTCTAGGGCAATAGGATACACTGTATTTCTCTCCATACTCAGCCAGGGGCCGGAAGAATAACATCTAAACCAATTTAGGATGAGACGAAATGCTAGTGCCTGGAAATACAATTTAAAGTTTGGTATGGATATTCCTCCTACGTCTTTCCCTCTTTGTAAGTTGGATAATTTTATCCGGGATCACTTACCTTGCCATAAACATTTCGAAACCGCACTCTGGATTTTTCATAATAGCCAGAAGTGGGAGACAAGGGAAGCATAGAAACTTCAGAAATTCTGCCGTGGCAATATACTCATTTTGACAATAAGAGTAGGCAACAACACATCTACAATACTGATCCTCAACACGGGGGCTCCTCTGGGGTGCGTGCTTAGCCCCCTCCTGTACTCTCTGTTCACCCGCGACTGCGTGGCCAAGCACGACTCTAACACCATCATTAAGTTTGCTGACGACACAACAGTGGTAGGCTTGATCACCGACAACGATGAGACAGCCTATAGGGAGGAGGTCAGAGACCTGGCAGTGTGGTGCCAGGACAACAACCTTTCCCTCAACGTGAGCAAGACAAAAGGAGCTGATCGTGGACTACAGGAAAGGAGGGCCGAACACGCCCCCATTAACATCGACGGGGCTGTTGTGGAGCGGGTTGAGAGTTAAGTTCCTTGGTGTCCACGTCACCAACAAACTATCATGGTCCAAACACACCAAGACAGTCACGAAGAGGGCACGACAACACCTTTTCCCCCTCAGGAGACTGAAAAGATTTGGCATGGGTCCCCAGATCCTCAAAAAGTTATACAGCTGTACCATCGAGAGCATCCTGACTGGTTGCATTACTATCCGGTATGGCAACTGCTCGGCACCCGACCGTAAGGCGCTACACAGGGTAGTGCGTACGGCCCAGTACGTCACTGGGGCCAAGCTTCCTGCCATCCAGGACCTATATACTAGGCGGTGTCAGAGGAAGGCCCCAAAAATTGTCAGACTCCAGCCACCCAAGTCATAGACAGTTCTCTCTGCTACCACACGGCAAGCGGTACCGGCGCGCCAAGTCTAGGTCCAAAAGGCTCCTTAACAGCTTCTACCCCCAAGCCATAAAACTGATGAACAATTAATCAAATGGCCACCCGGACTATTTACATTGACACCACCCCCCCCCCCGTTGTTTTGTACACTGCTGCTACTCACTGTTTATTATCCATGCATAGTCACTTTACCCTTACCTACATGTACAAATGACCTCGACTAACCTGTACCCCCGCACATTGACCCCCTGTATATAGCATCGTTATTGTTATTTTGTGTTACTTTTCATAGAATTTTTTACTTTTACTAGTTTATTTAGTAAATATTTTTGAACTACATTGTTGGATAAGGGCTTGTAAGTAAGCATTTCACTGTAAGGTCTACTACACCTGTTGTATTCAGCGCATGTGACAAATTAAATTTGATTTGAGATATTCTGCCGGTTAAAGAAATCGGGATGTTAGTCCATCTACTAAGGTCAGAATGAATTGATTTGAGCTTTCTGTTAAAGTTTCCGGCAATGGTTTTATCTAAGGAAGGAAATATATCTAAAACTAAATATTTAAAATGGGAAAATATTGGGATTCCATAAATAGAGATGACGTCCTCCATCAGGGTCTTGAGAGGCAGTAGGGGAGATTTTGTTAGATGTATTTTACTTGAGATGGAGCTGAATTTGTCTATGTTCTTCAAAGTGTTTGGGAGGGATTTGAAATACACTGTCAAGATAAATTAAGTTGGCTTAAAATGAGATGACGTGATCCATAGAATTTAGAGATATTGGTGTAATTTCTTTAGATTGTCAAATTGCCTGGGCCAGGGGCTCCATAGACAAAGAATAGCAGAGGTGAGATCACGTTGCCTGCAACTTCTAGTTATACTTAATAGAACAAAGCACGTATTGCTTGTTATTACTATGGCTGAGGGATTGGCATTTAGTATTTTAGTCATATTAATGAAATTCGAGCCAAGTCACAAAGATATGACCATTCTAGTCTATCAAAATCTTTTTCTGCATCAAGAGATAAACCAAAGCTCCTTGGGCTGTTTTATGATGAAGCATGTAAGATATGTAATAGACGACAGATGTTACCTTAGGATAATATTTGGTCCGGATGTACCAATTTGGGTAAGTAGCAAGACAGGACAACAGAATTTTTGAAATAATGTCATATCTATGTTTAGCAAATGAGAAGACTGGATGGCATCCTTACCTTTTTTTAAAATATATATATAAAAGGGAAATTAGTGCTGTTCTTACATCCCTTACAAATGAATCTTTGTAAACGACTGTGTTAATCATTTCAAGTAACAGTGGACCTAATTGGTTCCAACATTTTTAATAGAGCTCAGGAGGAATTACCATCCCAACCAGGTGATGTGCCTTCATTGATGTTACCTAATGCCCTTTTAAGTTCATGGAAAGAGATTTGGGCTCCCAGCATGCCCGGCTTCCTCAACTGAGAGAAGAGGAGTTCTTAGATCCTTTAAACGGTAATCAATCTGGCTCGGTGTGGATTTACAAATCAGAGGTGTACAATTCTTTATAGAAACGGGAGATTCTTTAGTTGATTCATTTGGCTTCGGATAGTAATTAACCTGATTCAGATTCAATCGTTGCAATATCCAGTAATTGATCATTACTGCAAAACTTGTTAGCCAGTAGATGACTGGGTCAATTACCATGGATTTAATGGTTGAGTCTAACTCGATGGATGGCAAACTTAGATACAAATGCAGTTGTATTGTTTTTAATAACGCCTTTGATGGTGTCCCATAAAACGTGAGGATCCTCGACTGAATTTCTGTTAATAATTACGAATTCATTCAATTCAGTTTCAAATTGGTCACAGAAAATGTGGATTTTGTCGTTAGGGAATATTAAAGCGCCATCTTGTGGCTCTTGTAGGAGAATCTGGAATTTGTATCTGGCAGTAGCAAGCATGACAATCAGATATGCTCATATGTCGAATTTCTATTTTCTTTAATAAAGAAAATGAAAGCGTAGGCACATCATAGTACTAAATCGATTCAGGAGAATGTTTTGTGCCTGTTTGAATAGCAAGTGTACTCTTTTGCTTTAGGGTTATGAGCTCGCCAGGCATCAATGAGGTAGTAATCAGAGAGTACATGATGAAGAGCCTTGGTTGCTTATGGACTGTAGTTGGTCTCATTAGATTTGTTCCATATGTCCAGAATGGCATTCATGTCTGTACCAATAACCAGTTGGAATTCAGTTCATTCTAACAACATGCTGAGCAAAGATTCCAAAATGTAAAAGAAGTTTTGACCTTTTGAGTCTTTTCCACCCCGACCCAGCTTGTCATTCGGCAAATCCTCCTGCTCGTCCTCTGTACTCTCTTCGCTGCTTGTACTGCTTACATCTAGGACAATGTCTTTCCGGGGGTCCACACGCACAAAGTTACGGCACTCGAACGTCAGGTGGCCCGCTGATAAAATGACCAGAGTACAAAAGTGAGTGAAGAAGGGAAGTACTTAATAATGAAAGTGTATCTAGCACAGAATGATTATGGCACACTAAGGGGTCAGGGGACAACAAGAAACATTCTGGAACTGTATTCACAAGGCTTGAATATGTAGAGTTGGACTAGAGACATCATATAAGCAATAAAGATGACTTACGGTAACCACATTTCTTGCAACCAGCTCTGATGTTGTCCTTATTGGGACCTGCAAATGAAGTGAAAAATGTATTCATTGTGAAATGGGACAATTTATTGCTTTGTTGAAGTCTCGCAAAAACGTAGGCCTGTATATTCTGATTCCTTCTTATACTGAACATAAATATAAACGCATTATGCAAAAAATGTATAAGACTACTTACAGAGTTACAGTTCATATAAGGAAATCAGTCAATTGAAAAAAAATGTATTAGGCACTAATCTATGGATTTCACATGACTGTTGGTCATAGATACCTTTAAAAAAAAAGTTAGGGACGTGGATCGGACAACCAGTCAGTATCTGGTCTGACCACCATTTGCCTCATGCAGCGCAACACATCTCCTTCGCATAGTGTTGATTGTGGCCTGTGGAATGTTGTCCCACTCTTCAATGGCTGTGCGACGTTTCTGGATATTGGCGGGAACTGAAACGCGCTGTCGTACACGTCAATCCAGAGCATCTCAAACATGCTCAATGGGTGACATGTCTGAGTATGCAGGCCATGGTAGAACTGGGACATTTTCAGATTCCAGGAATTGTGTACAGATCCTTGCGACATGGGGCCATGCATTATCATGATGAAACATGAAGTGATGGCGGCGGATGAATGACACGACAATGGCCCACAGGATCTCGTCAAAGTATCTATGTGCATTCAAATTGCCATCGATAAAATGCAAATTGTGTTCTTTGTCCATAGCTTATGCCCATACCATAACCTCACCACCACGGAGCACTCTGTTCACATCGTTGACATTAGCAAACCGCTCGCCCACACAATGCCATTCACGCGTCTGCGGTTGTGAGGCTGGTTGGACAGACTACCAATATCTCTAAAACGGTGTCTTATGGTAGAGAAATGAACAATTCTCCGGCAACAGCGTTATTGGGCATTCCTGCAGTCAGCATGCCAACTGCGAGCTCGCTCTAAACTTGAAACATCTGTGGCGTTGTGTGACAAAACTGCACATTTTAGAGTGCCCTTTTATTGTCCCCAAAGGTGCCCCTGTGTAATGCTCATACTGTTCAGTCAGCTTATTTATTATACCACACCTGTCAGATTGATGGATGACCTTGGCAAAGAAGAAATGCTCAGTAACAGCGATGTAAACAAATTTGTGCACACAATTTGAGAGAAATAAGCTTTTTGTACGTACAGAACATTCCTGAGATATTTTATATCAGCTCATGGAACACGGGACCAACACTTTACATGTTGCGTTTATATTTTTGTTCAGTGTATATGATTCACATTGAGATAACACAGCTGTTATCAGACGAATGGAGAGACTTAAATGCCATACACCAAATAATATCAAAATAACACTAGCTAGCTATTTAAAACATTGAACACAATCATACTAGCCAATCGGATCATAGTGGCTAGGCTAGCTAACCTAGCTAGCTAGCAGTCCATAAGTTCTGCCAAAAAGGCAACTATAAGATAGCTACCTCCAATTTCAATTAAAATATTAATACCGATGAATTTTATGTTAGATCAAACATACCTGGTGCAGCCATTATCACACTTTATTGCAAAAAAAATATATTGTTGCGTTGATAAATTTCGAACCACTTCCCTGTGGGTCCTCTACAAAACAGGTCCGATAGGAAACATAAAATGGTTAGTACCATCTTTCGTAAAATCTTTTTTTTTAACACATTTGGAGCTGATTTGACCAACTGCTTGAGAAATAATTCGCACATACTAATATTTCTGATTCTCTTATTTTTTCAGAAAACGTTCATAATTAGAGTTTTCTCGAGATAAATTCGTCAGCCTCCCTTTAGCTAGCTAGCTAATGTTCTGTATAACGTTTTAGGGCGGCGGGGTTGATTGCAATGTAACACACGGACCAAACCACACATTTTAGGGGTGTATATGGAAATGATAATCCATCAATGTTTTAACATATGTTTAATTACGATATATTTTCATACACATATTTAACAAGTTCATTGATATTTGACATATCACCCATCAAACAAATATTAGGGAAACTGCTTCCATGCATCGACTTGGTAAATGCCGCTCACACCCCATTGCCTCGAGGTAAACAAAGCATTCATGGTTTAACAACATGGCGGTTCAGTAAACTGTGACTGTGACACATTTAGATATTAATCTCTAATTTGCAGTCTTTGCGAAGTACTTAGTGCTGCATTTTCGGAAAAAAAATATTTTTTTATACTGCTGAAAAGATAGATAACAGATTTTCGGTGTCGAGTTGTCCGTTAACGTCAACGACAAAATGAGCAACATTTACATTCAAGAGCCTCCAACAAACGGAAAGGTGAGCGCGAGCTTGCTTGCCAGGGGTCCTGTAATTAGTTCCTCTGAAGATCAGTCTGCACGAAATACAGTAAGCTGGCTAGCTAACGTTCTGCCAAGCAGACATGTGGCCTTGGTATAAAGTGATATGCTTCTACCTTCTCAGGTTCTGATCAAGACCTCAGCTGGTGACATCGACATTGAGCTGTGGTCCAAAGAGGCTCCCAAGGCCGCCAGAAACTTTGTCCAGTTATGCATGGAAGGTAAGGACTGAGTGCCTGATTTATATCCACTAGCAGGTTAAAATGCAAGGTCACTCAACAATACGGATGTACTTATAATGTATAGTCAAAATCTTGGTTAACCCAGAACTAAAATCTTGCGGAATTCTGTCCGATTTTGTTTAGTCTGTCCTCAAGAGATTAGTATACTCACCATTTCACAATGCACACCAGCTTATTGTAAATATGTACTGTTCTCTTCCACAGGCTACTATGATGGAACACCATTCCATAGAGTGGTGCCAGAGTTCATTGTCCAGGGAGGAGATCCTACAGGATCCGGGACGGGGGGAGAGTCCATCTATGGACGCCCGTTCAAGGTTAACTTTCACTGTCTCCATCACCTTATTATCTCGCATCATGGTCACCCAAAAAATGTATAGGCTAGACATAAACTCAACTTTTCTACATGGAACCTTTGTCAGCTCACCCATTACTACGGTTTCAGAATTCCACTAACAATGAGACAGTGGAGCTGATTCTTGTTTTGCTGTTGGTTCTGTCCCCCGTTCCCAGGATGAGTTCCACTCCAGACTGCGTTTCAACAGACGTGGTCTGGTTGCCATGGCCAACGCAGGGCCCCATGACAATGGCAGCCAGTTCTTCTTCACCCTGGGTCGGGCAGACGAGCTCAACAACAAACACACCATCTTTGGAAAGGTAAAACGCCAAAAGAAGATCAATGCATCTTTATATTTGGGAAGCTTTTAGTATGCAGCATTTATCCTGTAAGTTCATCTTCCTTTCCCCAATGCAGGTGACAGGTGATACAGTGTACAACATGCTCAGGTTATCCGAAGTGGAATGTGATCAGGAGGAAAGACCTTTAAATCCACACAAGATACGAACCACTGAGGTATGTATGTCTTGTTATGGGTTTACGTCACACAATAATATTTGATCACTTTAACCATTCATTTGTTTTGCATGTGTACCAATACTGTCAGACTCTTGTTACTTTACGTTTTTTTAAATGTCTCTCTGCAGGTGTTACATTCTCCCTTTGATGACATCATTCCACGTGAAAGAAAAAAATCCAAAAAGGATGAAGACAAAAAAGAGGGAAAGAAATCTCAGTCCAAAGCAACAAAGTAAGTGTTTAATTGACTATTATACACACTTTCTTTGCTCCTCACTCTCAATCGGTTGCTGACTCGGAAGCGTGGTACTGTAGTTATGAACAGTCGGACTCTGGACCTATTTATTTTGTCAGGAACTTCAGTCTGTTGTCATTTGGAGAGGAAGCTGAGGAGGAAGAGGAAATGGTAACTCAAGTCAGCCAGGTAATTAGAACATGAGCAGTCTTATTGTTATTCTGCACTTCAAATCAAACTCGCCATCAGTGTCAATTACACACATTGTTTCTTTTCATCCAGACACTGAAGGGGAAAAGCAAAAGCAGTCATGACCTGCTGAAGGATGATCCGCTGCTGAGCTCTGTCCCAGCGGTCAACAAGTAAACACTAAGATACCGTAGAGACACCATGCTCTGCTGCCTCAACTTATCTTGTTTGGAGAATGAATGAATGAATATATTATTCATGTTTTTCTGAATCTATTTGTCTTGTGTTTGAAGGAAAAAAGCCAAAGGTGGAGCTGGAGAAGCAGCAGAGGTATGCTCTTATTCCTTCATGTGGTCTGTTCAATCAACACACCATGCACCACATTTATAATGCACTCCGTTCCGCTTTTTGGGAAACACCTTTTCTCTTGAGTGTTCTTCATGCCTTCTCTCTTATCTCTCTCTCGTATTCAGGGTGAGGATGATGAGGCTGCGGAGGGGGATGCGAATGGTGACGAAGAGGAGTATGACTCTGACGAGAGGCAGGAAATGAGGGAGAGGATCTCTAAGAAGCTGAAGAAGATGAAGGAGGACGAGAAGAAGAGTACCGACCCCAGCGAGGAGGACAGAGGAAAGAGGGCCAACCGCAGGTAGATTACACTAAAATGACATACCATCCATTCCATACGGCCATTTATGCACCTTTTTAATTGGGGAATGTTGTTTAATCTAATAGCGTTGTTATCGTTTACGTTAATCGTTCGTCAGTGTTCTGAGTTTAGGCCCCTTTTTGTCTTTACCACATCTCTGATTAGAAACCTGCCTTGGTGTCCAACAGGTGGCAGTAGCGTACAAGAGAAAGTGACGTCAAATCAGTGGTACAGTAGTTGTAATTCTTTAGACTGGCCATGGGGAGGCGATGTAGCACTGCATAGACAAGGGAGCTCAGTCTGTCTATGCACTGGATATAGTACTGCTTTAAAAGCCCCAACTCAATGTCCAGCTAGTTGACAGGTTGGTTCAGTTCACAAGGAAATCCGTGATAAAAGAGACAGAGCTTTTCGTTCAATCTGACCGATAGGTTTTCAAAGGTATCTTGTGATAACCGTGACGATGCAGTATGACTGAACATACTAAAGGACCTCGTCGTAGAGATAGAGCAGTGTGATTCAGCGGCTTTGAAGTAATGGCCATCATTAATCCTATGGACTGGCTATATCGTAGGCTACATACCAACACTGATAACTCAACAATGACTCCTTACTCCTTGCTCACTACTGTAGCTAAGTACAGTCTTAACAAGTGACAAGATAATTACAATGGCAAACGCCATCTCTGATTAAACACTGATTGTTGTAAAATACATTTTAATTGCAATTACTTTTGGTGACCATGAATGAATGAATGAATGAATCAGAGGGTCGGAGGTACTTATTCTGGGTGATTCCTCATGAAAATATAACAAAAAATGATCATGATTCTTTAGATTTTCAAGAAATGTAATCCATAGAAGAGTCCTTTGAAGGAAGGATTGTTGACATATATTTGACATTTGTATCTATAGCATAATTGTGGAAAAATGTATTAAAGTTGGTATATTTGTGACATGTTGGCCTTACTCAGGCCTCCTTTTAAAGCTGTAATATGTAACATAGAAATGTGTGTTATAGATCTGCCATTCTCATTGAAAACAAGTCTAAGAAGCAGTGAATCTTTTCATGTGTGCTATTTCTATGCTTCCCGTTCTTAAGTTAAGTTTTGCGTCTTTTACCTACGGTTTTGAAACCCAGCTGAAAGTACAATATCTTAGGTTATGGAAATTATATTTCACAGCTTTTTAGATGGTACAATGATTATCTACATTATACTTGCTTGTTTTGTCACAAAACTAAAATTAAGCGAACTGTTATCATTTTTGAAACCAGGAAATGGCATAGTGATTTCTGCAAAGTGCATCTTTTAAGATTCCATAACGTTTCGTCTGCAGGTGCTACAAAGCAAACATTTGTGTCATATGAAGCTTTACCTCTTGCTCTGTAATATGCGTAGTATTTTTATTTCAATAACAATTTTCTTACATTAATTAATTAATATTGAGAAATATTCACATGAATATTTAACATATACCATGAGCAATTTAGACATATGCCATTAGAGATTTAGTAAAAAATAAAATAAAAGACTATTGGCATATCAAAGTTCCAGTGAGGGATCTCTGCTAGTTTTAAAGATATGGGCCATTTTTATACAGAAAAATTGGCATCGTAGACAATGTAACCAATCACAGCCCTCCTTTAACGTATCATAGCACATCCTGTATCACCAGCAGAGGATGATCATTTTGACATTCACACTTTTGTTAATGCTTACATATTGGATCATAACTCTAAAAGTAGAAGAGATCCCACTGTGGAATGTTGATATGCCCGTAGAGTATATTATGTTCAACAATGTATATTTAAAAAAAAAAATAGCCAAATCTAAGATTTGGTGTTTTCAATTCATGTTTGTTTTTCAATATTCATAAATGCATGTAAGAAAATTGTTATTGAAGTCTAAATACTACTCATATTACAGTTAAGCTTCATATGACACCAATGTTTGCGTTGTAGTACCTACAGATTTAGCATCATGGAATGTTTAAAGGAGGCCTGGGTAAGGCCAACATGTCACAAATGTTCCAAATGTTGTCACAAAACTTCAATTCATTCTTTCTCAATTAGGCTTTAAGATACAAATGCCAAAAATGTCAACATTCCTTCCTCTAAAGGACCGTTCTATGGATTACATTTTGTGAAAATCCCCCAAATCATGGTCTTTTTGTTGTTGTTCTAGTCTCATGAGGAATCACCATGCTAGGGTGTTGATGAGGACTAGTGACACCCTCTCAGCCAAGCAGAACCCCCCTCGCTGCTAACACACACTCACCTCGGGCCACTGGCCCCACATCAATGAACTCAGCCTGTCCACTGCAGCCAGGTCCCGCTAGGTGGAAGAGAAATGCTGTCACCCGCACCACATGCCTTACTCCGCTGTAGTAGAGGCAAACATCACTCTGCCAACACTGTGAGAGAGAGCAAGCAAACAGGACTGAAAGAGAGTCAGACAGACAGACAGACCGAGCCGGGCAGGGAAAACGGCTGTGACAGTTTTTGTAACCTCAAGTTGGTTGTCCAAAATCAGTTACTGGTGGAGGAAACGCAGTGTTTTTAAAAGCATGTGACATGTTTGTCTCAATGCCACTGCTGATTACCACACAGCACCAGCCTTATCATAAACTGTTATCTAGCAGTGTGTTGTGTTACCTCTCAATTACCCAATGGGATAAGGACTCGGCCCCAGCCCAGCCAGTCAGCTGTGTGTGTGTGTGTGTGTGTGTGTGTGTGTGTGCGCACTCGTGCGTGTGTGCATGTGACTGACAGGTAGGCCGATGCAGACAGACTGTAGTATATTAAACACAAGCGTAGATTGTTTGGCTGTAGGCCTGTACCCCAGCACCGTGGTTTGTGTTGGCACAGAGTCAAAGAGAAGGCTGGTAGGTAGAGTACAGTGTTGGGCCAGGACAAAGGGGGCATTGTTGAAGAATCTCTCCTCTCTGTCTCTCTCTCTCTTTCTTTCCCCCTTTCTCTCTGAGATATTGTTTCAGACCACAAGAGTGTATTTTTATTGTTTGGCCCGCTGAGTAATTCCTTTATGCTCAACTGCAGGGGATAAAACTGAAGGATGGTCGTGGGTGCTATCCAGCAGGTCTCAGGTAGAGACGTTAAAAGTCAAGTTTGAAACGACTGCGAAAATTAGGAATCTGGCGGAAAAAATATTTTTCACATCTACACAACTTCTTTACCATATTCCCAGGCAATTGTTTCCCGTAGTTGCCAAGCGACCAGACAACATTCCATTTTCCTCAGCATCAAGTGACGTAATCAGTCTGAGGTGTTTTCACGAGAGATCTCAAATCATAATGTATATTTACTATGACAGGATGGGAATTGAAGAGGGAACTGTAATTTGGTCCCGTCCATTAAAGGAGAGGGTAATAAACCTGGAAATCTTTCTAGAAATACTCGGACTGTTTGGTTGAGTGCGGACAGTTTTTACAACACCGGTATATACTTACCACATCATTATCCATTATTGTATATCGACCCCATGATACAGCTATATATAGCTATATATCAATCCCTCTCACCTCCACAGCATTCACCAGGGAGAGATCTGAGCTCAACACCTCGTCACCATTTTTATTGATTAAATCCGGTCTCTATATGAAGTGCCTGGGGCCTCTTTGCAGGAGTTCATAAAAAAAATTATATATATATATATATTGAAGTGAGTCCCAAAAGCAGTGCATGTGGTAGCCGACTAGCCGCCACTTTTGTTAAACCCGACGGGGCATGACTGGGGAAGCAAAACGCTTCCATATGGCTCTGGGACACAGCCTTAGTTGACTGGCTCTGCCAACAAGACCCTGGCTCTCTTGCGCTCTTTCTTTCTCTTCTCTTTCTCTCAGGCGTGCACTCTCTGCCTTTCTCTCTCTTTCTCTGTTTACACTGAGCCTACCAAAAATTAGGAACACCTTCCTAATATTGAGTTGCACACCCCCCCATTTTGTCCTCAGAATAGCCTCATTTCGTCCGGGCATGGACTCTACAAGGTGTCGAAAGCGTTCCACAGGGATGCTGGCCCATGTTGACTCCAATGCTTCCCACAGTTGTGTCAAGTTGGCTGGATGTCCTTTGGGTGGTGGACCATTCTGGATACACACGGGGAACTGTTGGGCGGGAAAAACCCAGCAGCGTTATTGCAGTTCTTGACACAAACCGGTGCGCCTGGCACCTACTCAAAAGCACTTAAATCTTTTGCCTTGCCCATTCACCCTCTGAATGGCACATATACACAATCCATGTCTCAAGGCTTAAAAATCCTTCTTTAACAAGCCTCCTCCTCTTCATCTGTACTGATTTGAATTGGATTTAACAAGTGACATCTATAAGGAATCATAGCTTACACCTGGATTCAACTTTTCAGTCTATGTCATGGAAAGAGCAGATGCTCTTGATCTTTTGTATACTCAGTGCTCAGTGTATATCTCTATCTAATTCTCCCTGTCTTTCCCCTCTTCTTACTACCTGGTCGTTCTGGAGAGATTAGACCTGAATTCAACCCTGAATCAGGAAGAAATGACTCATGTCAGGCCCAACGTTTGACTTGTTTCTATGTACTCTATGTTGCTAGCGAATAACCATGACCAGTCTTTTTCCAATCTTAATCATGTTTTAACTGAGAAATATCTTTGTTTGGGCCTTTAAGGTCTAGGCCTGTGAGCCAGTCCAGGGGGTGGTCTGTCTCTGTGTGTGTGAAGAAAAGTCTGTAATGACTGTTGATCTTCAACAGATTGAGATGTGGCCTTTTCCTGACTGACTAGGTGACTGACTGACTGTGTAAGGTGGTCACCAAGACGACCCAGTACCTCTCCTGGAGGAGGGTTGGCCAGACCGTTGTTCTTTCACTAGACGTTCCTTCAGCAGACAATGGAACTCGCAATTAACTGGGACAACAGACACCAATTATCTAAGCCCAAGTGGCCTTACCCAGGACACCAAACGCACACACACACACACACAAGTGACACGGTGTGGCTAATTGGCTGCACCTGTTTGTTGTGATTGGTCATAACCCAGGGGTCTCTCAGAGGAAGGTAATGGGAATCAGGAAGCACTGGACTCTCTAGTGGAGAACCGCTGTAGATAATCCAGTTCCTGGCAGCAGGGTCCTGTGTGTTTTGGAACTGCCAGGTCTACACATCTCTGTTGGCCCGACCTTGCATGTCTATCCAGCACGGAGCACTCTCTCTCTGCCTCTCTGTCTTTGTCTTTCTCTCGCTCTCTCTTTCTCTTGCTTTCTCTGTCTTTTTCTCTCTCTCTCGCTGTCTCTCTCTTCCTTCTTTCTCCATCTGTCTGTCTGTCTCTCTCTCGGGAAACAGATCTGTGTGTTTAGGACTCTTTATGTGTTTGATGGGCTGAATGGAATGAAGAACCTGTGGGGAATTTAGCCTACTTGGTAGGAGAGGGATACACACATTGCTTCTCTCCTTCTCTGCACAGTCATGCAGATTCTTGTCTGTGCTACTGCTGGTGATGTGGTCAGATTCCTCCTCACCGTCCTGCTTGGCTTTGAACCAAGCCCAAGCTCGAATCCACTATATGGTGCTTGCCTACGGAGCAGCAAGGGTAACTGCCCCTCCCTACCTTCAGGCTATGCTCAAACCCTACACCCCAACCCAAGCACTCCATTCTGCCACCTCTTGCCTCTTGGCCGTCCAACCCCTACAGGGGGGTCAGCTCCCACTCAGGCCAGTCAAAGCTTTTCTCTGTCCTGGCACCCCAATGGTGGAAAGAGCTTTCCCCTGACACTAGGACAGCAGAGTCCCTGCCCGTGTTAAGGTGTCTGAAGCCTTAACTCTTCAAAGAATATATTTTTTAAATAAGACGTCTTATGTACTTACTATGTCTATGATATTTGGTTGTCCCACCTAGCTATCTGAAGATCAATGCGCTAACTGTAAGTCGCTCTGGATAAGAGTGTCTGCTGGATAAGAGTGTCTGCTGGATAAGAGTGTCTGCTGGATAAGAGTGTCTGCTGGATAAGAGTGTCTGCTGGATAAGAGTGTCTGCTGGATAAGAGTGTCTGCTGGATAAGAGTGTCTGCTGAATAACTTAAATGTAAAGGTTTCGATATTGTTGTAATCCTACTGTCTGTCATCCCAATCTCTATGGTATACCAGAGGCCTGGTTTAGACTGCTACTCCGAGGGATTGGAATCCCTCCCTTTCTCTGTTTGTCTGAGCTGAGGGTTCCTCTTGGGTGCTGGCGGGGTTAAAGAGAGAGAGAGAGCGGCTGACTGGGCCGTAGCCAGTCACTTTGTGTGCTTTCTTTATGAAAAGTAAATCATCCACAGCACCCTGGGTTTCGCTTATTTGAATTGTCTGAATGAGCGACAATCGCTGGCAGCCCCTGAGAGGCCAAAAGCCGCCTGGCCCAGCAGAGAGGAATGACGAAGACCTGTTCCTACTTCAATCTGCTCAGAAAAGAGGAGAGGGAGGACGTTTAATGTAGATAGAAGAGAGAGGACTAGGACTAGCCTGTCTCCTCTCTCTCTCTCCCTCTTTCTCTTTCTCTTTCTTTCCCCTCCTTCTCCTTACAGTGTTGTGGGATGACAGTCCCAGTCCTTCCCTGCTGGCAGGTGGGGAGGTGCTGCTGAATGGCTGGCATTGTGCTCCGGTTGGGAAGGAGGTGGAGGGGATGGATGGATGTCTCTTGACTCCCCCATCCCCCCTCGGCTGATAGATCTGAAGGAGGGAGGGAGTCAGAGAGAGAGAGGGCACACTCTGGCATCTCGTCAAAGCCTGGTCTCATTAACACACTCTGAGTGTGTGAGAGAGTGTGTGAGAGAGAGTGTGAGAGAGAGTGTGAGAGAGAGTGTGTGAGAGAGAGTGAGAGAGTGAGAGAGAGAGAGAGAGAGAGAGAGAGAGAGAGAGAGAGAGAGAGAGAGAGAGAGAGAGAGAGAGAGAGAGAGAGAGAGAGAGAGAGAGAGAGAGAGAGAGAGAGAGAGAGAGAGAGAGAGAGAGAGAGAGAGAGAGAGAGAGAGAGAGAGATGGTCCTGCTAACAGAAGGCCACTGTATTCACTACTGTGTTATTCTTCATCTGGCTAAATGAATACCCACAGAGACCTCCCCTTGGGCTGGTTGAAACTAGTGCTCACCTTGTGGTGTTTCTGCTATTTGTAACTGTACGGCTCTGCTCTGGCTCATTCTCATTTGTTAGCAGGTCTGTTTTGGAGGCCGTTTGTGACAGCTTGCCACTTCTTGAAATCTGATTTTGCATATTTACTCCGGCTATATACGCTTTTATACATAGCCTATATGCAGGCAACAGGGCCATAGCCTGGGTCTGAGTATCAGTGAGGTCCGATGGGAGCCTCACATTGGTAGCGTTATCACGTTGGTTGCTGTATCTTCAGCCACCTCAGTCCATCTACAAACACATAGCCTGTTGGCTATACGATTAGCCGCTTCACATTAACTCAGCACTGTGATTTAAAAACTATCATTTAATACGTACAGAGGGATCTGTCGGCAGGAAAAGTATTTTATTAACCCCCTAAGGTCGATGTCCACGCCCCAGCGGAAATCCCATTAGCATAATAAAAGAAATCCCCGTAAAAATGTTGTTTTGCTTTGCATGCGTCTCAGTCCACCGCATCCGCCTATGTCTCATTTCTGCATCTACGGTGGAAGGTGACAGAGCTAGAGCGGTGTTTGTCAGACCATGAGACATCCTGAAAATCGGTCTTCTAACATAATCGTCTGTAGCGTCCTAACGGTTTGGCCTACACACTATTATGACTATGGAAAGATGAGATTCTCACGAAGACGATGGTGTTCTCCGTTCTGTTCTGCTCTTCGACCCCCCCCCCCCCCCCCCCCCCCCCCCCCCCCCAAGCGTCTTGGGACTTGTCTGAAGTCTGTACAGCCGATCTGCCAACTTCTGTCTGTTAGCGTCCCAACAGTTTGGGCTACGCACCAATATGACCCCTCTGTGGAAAGGTGAGACACTCACGTGCACGTACATCTCTAGGCCTCACAAGACTCCTCTGAAGGTCCCCCAGTACCAGTGGGAAAAAAGGAATGGAAGTATAATGTTTACAGTATGGAGACTGTTTAGTGCCAAAAATAAGGGGTTAAATACATGTAAAATCACTCAGATATAGGACAGACACTTTACAACAAACTTCTTTTTAGATTTTTTTTTTTTGGGGGGGGGGGCGCACGCACGATCTGTTCCATGTAGTGAATCTGTTATTCAATGCATTTGAATGGGCTAATAGCAGTAAAGCCAAACATAAATGTTAATCAAATCATTTTTTCATTAACAAAAGGTATACTTCAAGGGGTGTTAATTCAAAATCAAGGAGCACAATTATCCTTGGTATGACCTTCTTAAAACAATTACATATAGTTTAGAAGAACCCTCACCACGCTTAGACAGGGCTTAGACTCTTATTTAACAAAAGGTAAACAAATATGTTTGCTTTGCATAACTTTTTGTTGTTGTTGCAGTTTAACTAAGTTCCTGCATTTCTACACATTTTGTCATGGATTAGGGAGTAATTTTTGCTATGTTAAAAGCTGATTTACTGCAATTCTACACATTCTGCCATGACTTAGGTCATGTCAATATGATATCTGAGTGAGCGTGACAAACAAAATCAATGGGGGCCCCATGGAGGTTAGGGCCCCTGGGCACGTGCCTTGACTGCCCGGTCGGTAATTCGGCCATGATTACAAGTTTAGATAGCTGGCTAGACTAATTTAACAATCTAAAAAATCTTAACTGACATGGGGTAATTGAGTGACTGTCAGTGAATGACAAAGAGCAAACTGCTGATGCACAACCATGTTTCTAAATTGCACCTTGTGTATTCTACTATTCTAACTTTTTTGGGGGGGGGGTCCTCATATGTAGCTACGGCCCTGATAAAAGTTACCGCCAAAATAAAGCAAGCACCGACATAGTGTCTGGAACTCTATTGGAGGGATGTGACATCATTCTTCCACGAGAAATTCCATCTGGTGTTTTGTTGATGGTGGTGAAAAACACTGTCTCAGGCACCGCCCCATAAGTGTTAAACTAGGTTGAGATCTGGTGACTGAGACACACAGGCAGCTCATTTCTGATCTTTTTTCCCCACAATTTGGTCACATCAGATCTTTTTCACGTCAAATCTTTTTCAAAGCTGATCTGATTGGTCAAAAGACCATTACTGGTAAAAAGACCAGAATTGGACTGCCTGTGTAAACACACACACACACACACACACACACCAGTTAGCCTGGCGGGTAGGAGCATTGGGCCAGTAACCCAAAGGTTGCTGGATCGAATCCCAGAGCTGACAAGGTAAAAATATTTTCTTCTGCCCCTGAGCAAGGCAGTTAACCCCAAGTTAACTGCTCCCCGGGTGCCGATGAGGTGGATGCCGATGAAGTCAGAGGGGTTTGGTTAAATGTGGAAGACGACACATTCAGTTTAACGCATTCAGTTGTACAACTGACTTGGTGTCCCCCTTTACCTTACCCTTTAAACCCCCTATGCTCCTTTGAGACCTCAGATCTCTTCTTCTAGCTGTGTGGAAGCACCTGCTTTCAATATACTTTGTGTTTACTCAAGTGTTTCCTTTATTTTGGCAGTTGCGTTTATGAGGCTATAATATAGGCTAAGAAGTTTTACATTTATTTCTACTTCTCATAAAATAATATAGAATTAATTTCAAGTTTTATTACACTCACATAGCAGTCAATACAAACTGAAATCCATGAGCGTTAATCACAAATTTGAAGAAAAGAAGTCTCCAACGATCTTAACTCAAAGTGACTCATTAATCAAAGGACAGAAGTACGGGTGACCCCTTTTTACCGATCTGTTCTTGACTTAGGTACTGTCAGTTGGTTTTCGCTACGGGTGTTCCTTCCTTGTCACCTTGTTTCAGTCAGGGGAACGTTAAGGAGACAGTGAATTTGATGCATAGCTGTGTTCTTCTTCCATGAAGCCGTGGTAGGGACAGGGTCAGTAGGGCCTCTTTTTGTAACTGGAGTATCCTCCAGGCACTTTTATCTTATGACTCTCAATGCAGGTGGCTGTCAAGTCAACCAGTCTTGTCAAAAATAGTGACTTCATCAATACTGTAGGCCTGACCCCATTTAGTCGTCTGGACGTTTGTTTGGTCGACACGCAAGAGAAGTGACACAATTTCAGGCACCGCATTGATTGACTATATGCAACGCAGGATAAGCTAGTTAAACTAGTAATATCATCAACCATGTGTAGTTAACTAGTGATTGTTAAGATGGATTGTTTTTAGAAGATAAGTTTAATGCTAGCTAGCAACTTACCATAGCCTGCCACGCAGTCTCCTCGTAGATTGCAATATAATCGGCATCCAAAAATGCAGATTACCGATTGTTATGAAAACTTGAATGCGGCCCTAATTAATCGGCCATTCCGATTAATCGGTCGACCTCTAATGGTTATATTATGTAAGAGCAATGGTGCAACACTGATCAAAAATTATATTATTTTATAACGAATGCGCTTTCTCCCACGTTGGATAGCGGTCGCTGTCCGTGGTTCTGAAACGCATCAGTGCGCTGTTGAATTGGTGCCTTTTCCTAGACCATGTTGCTATGTGCATAATAGCGAAGTTAACCAGCATATTGGTGTTGAGAACAATGCGGTAGAGGCAGCAGCAGAATGAAGAGAGGAGAAAACAGCCCTTGCTTTAATTGTCTAAGAGGAGAGAGGAAACCCCAACTTAATTAGGTCTATAATCAACAGCCTTCCTGTTAAATGTGCCTGTCTTTATAACCCATCAATATATTTACAGAAATACGACAGATCCTGCTTCTGTTGCCTGTTTGAGTGTTTGTTTAACCTCTCTAGGGGGTGTGGGACGCTACCATCTCACCTGGCCAACATCCAGTGACATTGCAGAGCGCCAAATTCAAAACAGAAATACTCATTATAAAAATTAATTTAACATAGTAGTGTTATACGTTGATTTAAAGATTAACTTCTTGTTAATCCAACCACGGTGTCAGATTTCAAAAAGGCTTTACGGCGAAAGCATACCATGCGATTATCTGAGAACAGCGTCCAGTAGACAAATCATTACAAACCGTTACCAGCCAAGTAGAGAAGTTACACAAGTCAGAAATAGTGATAAAATTAATCACTTACCTTTGATGAACTTCATATGGTTGCACTCACAAGACTCCCATTTCCTCAATAAATGTTTGTTTTGTTCGATAAAGTTCCTCTTTATATCCAAAAACCTCTGTTTTGTTCGCGCGTTTTGTCCACAGGCTCAAAAGCAGTCACAACAGACGAAAAATCCGAAAAGTATCAGTAAAGTTCGTAGAAACATGTCAAACGATGTTTATAATCAATCCTCAAGTTGTTTTTAGTCATAATAATCAATAACATTTCAACCGGACAAAAGCTTATCGTCAATATAAAAGGAATACAAGAAAGGCGTGCTCTCGGTCGCGCCCATGAAAAACCTCTGGGACACTGCATGGTCCACTCATTCAGACTGGTCTTACTCCCTCATTTTTCAGAATACAGGCCTGAAACAATTTCTAAAGACAGTTGACATCTAGTGGAAGCCATAGGAAGTGCAATTTGACTCCTAAGTCAATGGATACTGTAATGGCATTCAATAGAAAACTACAAAATAAAAAAATCCCACTTCCTGGATGGATTTTTCTCAGGTTTTTGTCTGCCATATCAGTTCTGTAATACTCAGACATTATTTTAACAGTTTTGGAAACTTTAAAGTGTTTTCTATTCAAATCTATTAAATCTATTATATGCATATCCTAGCTTCTGGGCCTGAGTAGCAGGCAGTTTACTTTGGGCACGCTTTTCATCCGGAGGTGAAAATAGTGCCCCCTACCCTAATGAAGTTAATAGCCTACTGATTCTGTGAGCACTAAGCCTCACGCAACCACAGAACAACATGTCGGTTAAACAAATTCAGCTGTTTTTAATGTTTGCTATACTGTAATAAAGGCTTTACTCTTATTTATTTATTTATTTATTTATTAACAGCCTCTCTGGTATTATTTGTAATTTATTAGTGTTATTTACCATATATATAATATACCCCTCCTTTTTCTTGAGCTCCTTATTGTTATTATTATGATGATCATCCTTATAATAAGTAATGTCATTATCATTAGTAGGCCTTATATAACCACCATCGAGCTGTATCCCTAAGAGCGTGTCCTGTTTAGTCTTAATACTGTAACTTACTTAAGCCTACAGTATATTTCAATAGTTATATAGGCTACTGTATCAATCGATCATTAATTCGTTCATGTCATCACACAGCATACGAGTCATTCATGATTTGAAAAGCAATCAAGCATTTTAGTTTTAAAAATAAATTAACTAAGCAAACCTTGAATAATTAGCGTAAACAATAGGCTAAATAAACCGTTCCATTTCGGAAGTTGCATTCACAAATATTTAATGTACTAAAGGCTTTACAAAACAAAACAAAAAGTTACAACAGACTCTCTGGTAAGCTTATGATTTATTTTGTTTACATTGTTCCAAACGGTCAGAAAAATGATATTGAAAGCACCTGTTTGGCACACACAATATGCACGCAGGGATGGCTCCTTACCTTATTTTTGTTGATCTCCGTTATTTTCCCTTTACCTCCTGAGAAGCCAGTAAACATTCCCCCATTTCAAGTTCATTTGTCACGTCTGCTGCATCCATTTTGCTGTCATGTGTTCGGAGTTTTGTTTGTTTGTTTGTTTGTTTTGGGGCGGCAGGTAGCCTAGTGGTAAGGAGCAAGCATTGGGCCAGTAACCGAAAGGTTGCTGGATCGAATCCCCGAGCTGACAAGGTAAAAATCTGTCGTTCTGCTGGGACGTCATTGTAAATAAGAATTTGTTCTTAACTGACTTGCCTAGTTAAATAACAAAATATAAAAATTGTTAAAACCAATTTATGTGATTATGCTATAGGTCAGGCCTTTTTGGTCACGTGCATGTGATGCATACATGTGTCACGTAAAGAGAGCAATGGTTGAGGGAATAGGGAATGTTTTTCCTAAACAAATGGGGGATTTCGGTAACACAACTTTTCAGTACGAAATGGCTGTAATTATCTTCCAGCTTCAGCAACACGGACAGTGCTATAAACACTGATGTTCTGTGGTGGTTACTGCAGCAGGTAGGAGAGCGAGACAACGGGTGATAATCACACAGTCTGAGCCCGGTGCGGCACAATCAAATCAATTGCGGTCGGACTACCTCTAGTCATTTTGTGTCTTAATTATTTAATCGAACAGTGCGCTTAAAGCATCAGACGAGCTCAGTGCATATAGTGCATAACTGCCTTAACAAGGCAGTTAACCCACTGTTCCTAGGCCGTCATTGTAAATAAGAATTTGTTCTTAACTGACTTGCCCAGTTAAATAAAATAAAAATTTGATTTGATTAAAACACAGGATGTATCTATATATAAAAAAAGAAATACACTTTTTACAATTGTGACCAATCGATTGGCTGAAAGAACAGATGCCTCTTGGTCAAACAATTTTTTTTTTGTCGGGAACACGCCCTACAATACTGTCATCCCTACAGACATGCGGATGGGGGCAGAGTAGTTAGTTTACCTGTGTGCTACTGACAGAAACAATATAATCTCCAGTGTCAGTGTATCACTGTGTTGCAGTGTTGGAGGGCTTTGTGTGGAATGTGCTGAGCCCCCAGGAGTGAATGAACAGGTGTTGCTGGCTGGCTCTCTTCCCTCCTCATTCCCGTCCTCCCTGGCCCCTCTCCTTTATTGGCACGGGGGTCTGCCCGCGGCACCATTGTTTGGTAGTTGCCTTGGAGATGTCTCTCTTGTTTTGCAAATTGCAGCGTGTCAAGGCAAGCAGAAAATGATCACTCAGTCAGAAGTGTGTCCCCCCCTCCCTCCCAGTAGAATATAGCCTATGGTCTGTCTTCATTTCAAACTCCATAGATATCTGTGCTGATAAACCTGAGCTTGTGTAGTTACCGTATCAACAGTTAGCAGGCCCAGAGTTGTTTTGCCCAGTTAAGCTGACGGCTATCAACGTGTACAAAACAAAGCAAATTTGAAAGGTTAACATGGTCAGCAAACATTATACTGTTCGTTAGAGCTAGTGTGATCTGACCTCACCCACTGCCTTAGCTACACATGTTACATACAGTACTTTATCTTACCTAACTCCTCAGCTTTGACCTTACCTTAACCTGTTTGGGATAGGGGGCAGTATTTTCACGGCCGGATAAAAAAACGTACCCGATTTAATCTGGTTATTACTCCTGCCCAGAAACTAGAATATGCATATAATTAGTAGATTTGGACATCACTTCCAAAACATACGTACACGGACGTGCACTTCAATACGCTCAAGTCCTGGGAGTGCATTCTGACGAAGAACAGCAAAGGTAATCCAATTTTTCTTATAGTAAATCTGAGTTTGGTGAGTGCCAAACTTGGTGGGTGTCAAAATAGCTAGCCGTGATGGCCGGGCTATCTACTCAGAATATTGCAAAATGTGCTTTCACCGAAAAGCTATTTTAAAATCGGACACCGCGATTGCATAAAGGAGTTCTGTATCTATAATTCTTAAAATAATTGTTATGTTTTTTGTCAACGTTTATCGTGAGTAATTTAGTAAATTCACCGGAAGTTTTCGGTAGGTATGCTAGTTCTGAACAAAACATGCTAATGTAAAAAGCTAGTTTTTGATTTAAATATGAACTTGATTGAACAAAACATGCATGTATTGTATAACATAATGTCCTAGGAGTGTCATCTGATGAAGATCATCAAAGGTTAGTGCTGCATTTCGCTGTGGTTTTGGTTTTTGTGACATATATGCTAGCTTGAAAAATGGCTGTGTGATTATTTCTGGCTGGGTACTCTCCTGACATAATCTAATGTTTTGCTTTCGGCTGTAAAGCCTTTTTGAAATCGGACAATGTGGTTAGATAAAGGAGAGTCTTATCTTTCAAATGGTGTAAAATAGTCATATGTTTGAGAAATTGAAATTATAGCATTTTTAAGGTTTTTCGTATTTCACGCCAGGCGCTACCATTGGATATTGGCTAGCGGAACGCCTGTCCATATTAACTCCTCATGTCGTAGTCCACTCAGCCCGGCTCCGCAAAACGAGCTCTTAGACGAGCTCTGAGACACAGAGAGATGGATGTGAGACACACTGAGACGGGGCCCTGGGCAGGCGACAGTCTTCAAAGGCCTCCGGCAGAGTTCCAGGCTGTCTCCTGTCTACCACCTCAGCTCTGACAGTGTCTCTGCTGGATGGAGAGGGAAAACATACCAACAACCCTATGTCTAGCTGTGTCTGAGGCTCACAGACCTCAAATAACTCCTATACCTGTGCCCCAAGAGAGGGAAAACATACCAGCACCATGCCTGGCTGGCTGTGTGTCTGAGGCTCACATACCTAAGCCCCTAAAGAGGAGAAATAACATTGAATGAACCAACACCATGTCTAGCTGTGTCTGGGTCACGCATACTGTACCTTATAGGCCTCCTATACCTGAGCCCCTACTTAGAGACAGCAGGGAGCCCAACATGGAAGAGACACAACAGGATCTAGTCGATCACAATAATACATTTTACAAGGTCAACATATCAGACGTCGCTAAGTTAGATCCCCCCCCCCCCCCCCCCCCCCCCCCCCCCCCGAGAGCTAAGGAGCAATGGAGGGTTAAAGGAGAGCTGGGGAAGTACAGAATGAGGAATAGAAGGTAGGGAGAGAGTAAAAAAAGGTGTTCAGAGAAACAAAGGCAGCCATTGTTTGGAGAGATGCTTCCTGGATGTGTTTCTGAGCTGGGGCCCAGCCAGGCTGAAGCTTACCTGTGTTACCTACCCGTGTTACCTGTGCTCTGCAAAAGGACCCAAACAGAGCTGTCAGGCTTTGTATAAATATTATTATCTCCCAACATCAGATAACTGGTCTGTACTTAGCAGCCTCTGTCTCAGTCAGTCATGTTAAAGGGAACAGTATGAGGAGGATTGTTGGCACGGGAAGCAGACTTCCTCTCTAGCCTCCCCTCTCCTTTCCTCTCCCTCTCCTAGCTGGGCTTTGGGCAGCCAGCCAGCAGAGACCTCAGCTCACACCCAGGATGTCTGGACCTGGGTCTGGACCTGCCTTGGCCTCAATGGCCTGACTTTATCACTGTTCCAGGTCTCCTCGTTCAGGGTCAGAAAGGCCGGACAATCACACTTGAACATTTGCAGTGTATGAATGTGCATTCGGGCTCAGCACAGTAATTGAGGCATACTTTATTTATAGATCCACTACTTACCGCTGCTTATGTCTTGAAGTCTGTTCCTCTCTGTCTGAGGTCTGAGTATTTTGGGCTACTGTATCATTGGTAAGTGTCATTTCAGGTTTATAGCCTCCCATGAAATTGAAACATTTGAGTCCATCTGAAGATAACACCCCTTGGTGTTGTATTACTGTAATTGCAGTCTATATAAATAAATGTAGGAAGCAAGTTATGATAAAGGAAGCGACTCAAATAAATTATTATTTTGCGAAGGGTATGAATATAGCCAGCCAGCCACAGTTTTTAAAAACCAACCGAGGACATGCCTTTTTAACTGGGAACAAATTGGAGGCAATTTGGTGCCAGTTTCCCCAGTCTCAAGCACTTCATCGAGTTCATTTGGTCCACGGCCGCAGTAGGGATCAGTAACTTGTTACTCAGAGAGAGATGGACTTTTCTCTGCAGGGGTTTTATGGGGCTGTGTTGTACCCACTCAACCACAACATCCCTTCTAGTGGTGCCAGAACCCTGGCCTGCCTGGAAGGCCGCGCGAACACTCTTCATAATAAGGCGCCACTCGATTTATTGGAGCTCGTTTTTTAGTGTACATATTTCAACCCTCAAACTGTATAGAAGCGCTGCCTATGATCATTGTGTTTTTTTTTTTTCATGTTCATTTTACGACGGCTCAGTGCTCTCACACACAATCCACATGCTAATTGTATTGTGAGAAGCTTGAAGTAGGTAACTTGGAACAATAAGTGTTTGTTTGTCAAGACCCAGAACAGTGGACTGCTGTAGAAAGTTCTGGGTAAATAAATGAGAATTTAAGCTATGACTTTTGACCACGTCACTGAAAAGTCAAATGGTCCTGTGTTCCCCGATCGCAGTAGCGTTTGCTCTCTTCAGTCAGTCTGATTTGCTGTAGAGACATCTGTAGTAATTCAGATGACTTTTGTTTTTTCAGTACATTTTGATGCTGTCACCTGCGGTATACCTGATTTTGATCTGTGGTTTACCTGAATGTTAACTCCTTTGTTCCCTTTACAGCGACGAGCTTCGTCAAGAGGCTCGCCAGTTGAAGAAGGACCTACTGGCCATCAAAAAGAGGAGAGAAGACATCGCCAATCCTCCAAAGAAGGAGGAAGAAGGCGAGGGTATGTCACTACATCAATTACTGTTTTAAATACCTTGTAGGTACCACTTTATAAATGGTTTGTTAAATGGTTTATGAAAGGATTTTATACAAACTTTATAGACTGTTAAAAAAAAATGACTTACTCACTTTTATACTCTTTTATACTTTTATACTCTTTATATGTGAAGTGTTACCCAAAGTAATTTTCTCTCTGTGATCTAACACAGAGGATATCAACAATCTCCATGAGGTACAGTATTTCTTCTCTGGGCCACATTCTCCTCTAATGGCTACGTATGTAGCCAGACAGTCCTCTCGTCTCTGACAATTAAGGCGGACATCAACGTCTAGTTTATTCTACCCAAAGGCTCTGCATTTTTTGTGCGAAAAATTGCGTAAATTGCTTGAGCAACAAATTACTGAGTTGCCTACCCCGTTGGTTGAAAACCAAAGCCCTTGCCGTAGGTTGGTCTTCAGCTTTGCTTAAAGTGACAAGGCAACTAAGTGGTTGTTTTTTCCTTCGTTACCACACAGTCCTGCAGCCTCCCATAATACCGCCGGTCTCCTGAGTGTTTGTCGGTACACCCGCCGATAAAGAAACATATTTTTGGACAATCATGAAAACCACGTTGGCTCAGAGTTAAGTACGACTGAGAAGCTCAAAACATTGTTTTGCAACAAAACCAATGGTCCATGTGGTCTTGTGGTGGCATAAATGCCAAATGAACAGGGGGGTCACCGCAAGGCGCTTTTAAGTTCATGAGATGTTGAGATGCTCTCATCATCTCCTAGACACTGTTTGTCTTTTTTCCCCGACACTGCCTCTTACTCAGTGCTTCCCACATGATGGGTACTAGACTCAGAACCCACTATTAGGTCTCAACTGAGACTGGATCCCAGCTAGAAACGTTTCTGTTTAGGCCTACTTGGCAGGTCACAGGGAAACACAAAAGCTTCAGTTCAGGTAAGTCTCAACAGGTAGATGTGGTTATCCAGCTGGATGCTGTAACCGGGGTTAACCAGGAGGCCTTTATGTGTGTCTCTGGCTGGGCAGCAGCCTCTTTGAACGTTCCTCTCATTACATGAATGTGTTGGACGTGAGGCTTCATTCAGTAGGATGGAATGTGTAGAAGAGGTCACGGGCCAGTGGACTCTGCAGGGGGCCAGATGTCTGCTTAAACACTGAATCTTGAGACTCAGCTGAGGGAGAGGAATGCACTGTTGCTTGGTGTGGTGGGTTAGATACTGAAGGAGGTGGTTTTATCTCATTCTCATAATTCTGGATGGTTCGTGACTTTGGGTTTAAAGCGGTGAAACAGCTACTGCTTCACATTTTGGCTGCGCCCTACAGAGGTTGGAACCTAAATGAGTTTCCAATAGTTTATATCTGAACCGAACCATATATATATATATATATATATATATATATATATATATATATATATATATATATATATATATATATATATATATATATATTTTATATATATATATTTATATTTTTATATATATATGTGTGTGTGTGTGTGTGTGTGTGTGTGTGTGTGTGTGTGTATATATATATTCCCCCCAGAGGCTTGCTATGGAGCAGGCAAGCTAAAGCTCAGTGAGTTGTTTACATACGTGATGGAAAGACAAGTGTAGGACGTGATATACAACTTACATTTTGCAGGTGGGGAGAGTGAGAGAGAGGGTGGAGGAGGAGGCTTGGCTTGAAGTGCTGGGAATCTTGTTATGACATGCATTATCTGAATTAGGCCCACAGAGCTATACCTACGGAGGATTGGCTTCTATGGAGGAACTTTGAATGTCTTTGATCTTCAGAGTCGGCTAACGTTGGACCAGAGCTAGCTAGCAAGCTAGCTAACAAGCTTGTGTGTGCACAGCGGCACCAGAATCAATAACACGTGAAATGTGATAACTATAGTATCCCTAACTTGCGTTGAAAAAGTTAATCCTTTCTTCTCTAATTAAAAATCTCTCCCTATATTCTTAATCAAACTTGTAACATTAGTAGGCTACAGCTGTGCTTCAGAGGGGGAGGGGCAGGTAGCCTACACGCACACACACTGGCAAAGATGTTCAGCTGGCAGGCAGACACTGGATGAAGTTTCTGATTGACAGAGGCAGGACTTTGCATTGGCGCTTTGTTGCGGTTTTTTTTTTTGTGGAACTGGAAAAACATACCCGGAACATAAAATAATGTTATTAACTGGATCCCATGCTTTCAAAAATAACGGTTATTTTCCGGAACGGTATAGATCACTTTCGTTCCCTGTTCTGGTTCTGTTCCTTGAAAAAGTATTATTATTATTATTTTTTTACCGGTTCCGACCCCTGGCCCTATATGGTTTACTGACCTCTTTTAAACACCAGAGCCCTATTTGGTCTGATCAAAACTAGTGCACTATATAGGGCGTAGGTTGCCATTTCGGATACAGATTTTGTTTTCACTTTAACTTTGCTGTTACTAAAGAAACTAAATCACTGTGACCCAGTAAAGGTCAGTAAGTCTTGTTTTATTAATAAAATCTGCTCTCTCTAAAGCTGCCTGGTCAGGCAGGTTTCTGCCCTACTTTCTCTAAGGATTAGTGTGGGCTCAGGAAAACCTTTTGACCTTCTAACAGCTTTGAATAGGGAGGCTGTTGTACGTCACTGTCCTCACATTGAATGCCTCGATGGGGCCAAAAATCTGACCCCCCACAGCCTGACCTCTGAGCAGCGGTCAATTCCAAAGAAGCTCAGATGCAGCTGTGGTAGGTTTGACTGTAGTCTCTAGGGAAAGGGAATTTAGTGGGTAAACTTGCTGACTTTGTGTTTCTGTATCATCATTACCTCACCGGTCTGCTATTAAGACAGAGACATCACTTCCAAAACATACGTACACGGACGTGCACTTCAATACGCTCAACATTCCTCACATTCATGTGGCAAATAAAATGGCTATTGTTCTTTTACGCTTTCAATAGAGAGAGGACATTTGGACAGGACCATTAGACCCATAAACGTTTTGAATTTCTGTTAGCAGAAGACTGGTGTGTTTGCAAAGCCGTTTGCCCTCCAAAATGTTTTCTAAGCGCTTTTGATTAATTAAAGTGTGACTGAACGGTTTGCGAAAGAAAAAAAAAATCTAATCTAGATTGTTTTCTTAGCTTGCCAAACACACTATTGATAAATACACACAAGAAGACTGAAGTGCTCTAGATTCCTCTTTGTCCTATTTTTTTATGAGAATGAAATTGCAGAGGATGGAATTCTGATCCTGCTTGTGCACATGTTGTGCTTGGACGGAGTCCTCCCCAACTGCGTCTTAAATGGCACCCTATATAGTGCACTACTTTTGCCAGAGCCCATAGGGCTCTGGCCAAAAGTAGTGCACTATGTAGGGAATAGGGTGTCATTGGGACACACACCCTCTGCTACTTGGCCAAGACAGGTCATGGACCGTTTGGAGGAGGCATGTTCACCATGTACTCAGCAATCTCCAACGAAATACCAGGAAAAAACAAGAAAAGGGAGCTCCATCATATCTATCTGGGACAGTTAGGCTAATGTTAGTAGCAGACGAGAACCTGAAGTTTAATCACTGAGTTTGTAATTGTCAGAATATAATAAACATATACATTTTTCTGATTTGAAATGCCTTGCCTATTTCTAGCTGTAAGATTCCCATTTTAACCGTTTTAACTTATCGCTGTCATTTATAATGGAAAATATTGTGTATTAAATTAATGTTTACACAAAGTATTTGAAATTAGCTAAAAACCTATTGCCATGTATGGCATTGTCCTAAATTAGGTATTGTTCTAAGTATGAGTAGAAGCTATTTTGACAGGCTACTTATCTGATCCCAGCCACTAATCCTGCAAACAATGATGAGTCGTTAGGACATTACATTTTAGTCATTTAGCAGACGCTCTTATCCAGAGCGACTTACAGTAGTGAATGCATACATTTCATACATTTTTTTTCTCTGTACTGGTCCCCCGTGGGAATCGAACCCACAACTCTGGCATTGCAAACACCATGCTCTACCAACTTAGCCACACGGGACCGTGAAATTGTCAGGACGTTGTGTCATGGTTCTCTGGAGGTTTTGTCTAGTTCCTGGTTGGTCCCAGGGACGTCCCAGAGTATGTTCTTGGGACGTTGTGTCATGGTCCGCTGAAGATTTTGCATAGTTCCCAGTTGGTCCCGGGAACTAACACACCAAAGGTGCTTTTAACATAGTGTTTTCAACTTACATATTTGACTCTCTTTGACATTCATGATTACATTGTATATGTTTATTCATACAGTAATTATTATTTAACATTTCCTCACATGGGATTTGAACTCACGTCTTGGTTCACGGGATTCTGATCTTCCTGCTATGCCACCACGTCTGTATCAATGACTGATTTTACCTGTAGGGCTTTTCCTACACTTTGTATTTCAAAGTAAATCTCAGCTCTGTTAAAAATGCACTGAAGAAAAACGATTATATTTATCATAGTGATTCAGGAGAAACATTAAAACGGAATAATATTTCCCCCGCCAACATTAGACAACTATACAGAAAACCCTCAAATTGCTGAAATAAGTAAATTGAATCAATGAGAGAATAGTCGGAAATAACTGATAACAAAAGAGTGCCATCTGCACTGCTATTGTAATTAAGTCCTGTGATGGATTATAATTAATGAATGTGTAGGGGACTGCTGAATTATTGTAATTTTTTTGAATCTATATATTTTATTTATTTTTATTTTTTAACCAATTTTTCTCCCCAATTTTGTGGTATCCAATTGGTAGTTGCAGTCCTGTCCCATCGCTGCAACTCCCGTACAGACTCGGGAGAGGCGACGGTTGAGAGCCATGCGTCCTCCGAAACACAACCCAGCCAAGCCGCACTGCTTCTTGACACAATGCCCGCTTAACCCGGAAGCCAGCCGCACCAATGTGTCGGAGGAAACACCGTACACCTGGCAACCGTGTCAGCGTGTATTGCGCCCGGCCCGCCACAGGAGTCCATGTGCGCGATGGGACCGGAACATCCCTGCCAGCCTCCCCTAACCCAGATGACGCTGGGCCAATTGTGCACCGCCCCATGGATCTCCCGGTCGCGGCCGGCTGCGACAGCCTGGACCCGAACCCGCATCTCTAGTGGCACAGATAGCACTGCAATGCAGTGCCTTAGACCACTGCGCCACTCGGGAGGCTGGGAAATTATACAGACTTTGTGGCACAACAGAAAGATCAGCATACCCCAAATCAAGAAGTTGTGAGTTCAAATCCAAGTTTGGGTCATATTGAAAAGACCGTACATGTGTTCATGTCAAATGTAATCATATTGTCATTGATTAAATATCTTTACACTGTTTTAGCTGAACAGCATATCACTTACCTTAAAAACCCCATACCATTTCATTACTTTACTTATAATGGTTTGGGACACCTGGGATCATCATGTGACAAAAACCTCCAGGGACCATGACACAACGTACCAAGAATGTCCTAAAAGCATCCATGGGCACGTCCCCGGGACAAACAGGGAACTAGACAAAACCATCAGGGGACCATGACACAACTTCCCAATAACATTCAGGGGACCTTCACGGGACCATGATACAACGTCCCAAAAATGTCCTTAAAACATCCCCGGGACAAACCAGGAACTAAACAAAACCTCCAGGGGACCATGACACAATGTCCCAAGAACGTTCGCGGGACCTTCAGGGGACCATGACACAAATTCCCAAGAACGTTCGGGGGACCTTCAGGGGACCATGACACAACGTCCTAAAAACGTCCCAAGGACAAACCGGGAATTATGAAAAGGTTCCCCGGAGAATGTTCCCTTGGGACCATCACGTGACATCCTAAGGACTAGTAAAAGGAAATCTTGAGAACGTCCTAAAAAGTTCCTGACATGGTCCTCAGTGAGGTCCTGGTTACTTACAGGGAACTAGACAAAGGTCCATCAGAGAACGTTCCCTTTGGGACCATCATGCAATGTTCTTAGAACGTCAATGGGATAACGTCGCACCGAAACCCTTAAGGGACCTAATGGGAACGTCGCCGGATGTCCTCAGGACGTCCCCTGTTTGCTGGAAACTGATTTCATCATTTGGTTTCTTGCAGCAGCCCTTGAATCTGGTCCCCCTGGACTTCCTATGTCCACACAGGCTATACACATCTTTGTGCTCAGTCCCAGAAGCAAACATATTCCTCCACCATGCGCTAACAACAGCAGCAGCCACTACCCACTAACTTGGCATGCGGCAATTTAATCAGGGGAAAAAGCCAATTGTCACCTCAGAACTCACCCAGCAGAGAGCTAAAAGAGACTTTTGAGTTACCTTTTGAGTTATTATTTTCGACAGACATCGCTTCCATTTTCAAGACATAAATTATAGCATGTTCTTCTAGTCTGGTTTTCTCTTTCTTGGCATAAGTGTTGGTTCTGAGAGCCAAAAATAAGAAAGACAGGCTGAAAACACTGTCCATTTTATACCCACCCTCAATGATGTGGCAACATTCTTTCTACCACTCCAAGTTATTTATACAGGTTATGCCTGTGTGCACAGGGTGTTTTATTTCAATGGCGCCTTGTCAGTCAAATTGTTGATGTGGAAGAAACAAAGACTGATCTTTCAAATGTCAATTGACTTATGATTATATGTTGCAGTTAGGTTTATTTTTTTTCTCCAAAATATCAGTTCACGTTTCTGACAAAGGCAGTTCAGTTCGACATTTTATGAATCGTGTGGCTTCATTCGAGAATTTCTAATATTTAGGAATGGGATTCAATTTGGCTGTTGAGTCAAGGATTGTGTTGTAATTTCTTTTGGCCTTTCGAAGAATACATTCAAATGGAGATTTACACATTTATTTGTCAAAGTTATTAAGCCAAATTATGTCAGAGGACATGGCTAATCATTGAGCAAAAAGAAACTGGCAGAAACCTTAATTTCCTTCCAAACAGAAATTTTGAAATTAAGGTTCAGTGACGATATAGTGGTGTTGTTGGGTTTCCCTGTTGTGACCTCTTTGGGAGGCAATAAGAAGGAAACTCAGATCCACATCACTCGGTTCACAGCTGGAATCTGCATTATTTTATTGTTGTGACGGCAATGACTATGATGGATAGAAAGATGGAGGAGTAGGCGGCTTCACAACACACATTTTCGGAACTATTTCTGATGAGTGTGTTGATCGACGAGGAACAGGGTTTCTTTTGACACTGCTTTGACTGCTTCAGGCCTTTGAAAGCGATGCTCCTCTGATTCGTCTTGAACAATCGTTGATTGGATAAAGAGGAAAAGAGAAATAGAGGAGCTTCCTCCCCTAACAAAGAGGAGTCTGTCATTCACAACACCCCCCCCCCCCCCCCCCCCCCCTCACAGTTACCACATCAGGCCTGTGATTTGTAGCTCTCTCTGGCCCAGGTGATAGCTAGGGGGAAGAATGTAGTTAGAATGGCCATCAAACTCAAAGATAGTAGTTAGTGACAACAGCTGGAGAGGGCGACGTGTGTTCCTTGTGTTAGTGCCCAAGGGAATCATCATTCAGCATCCTGCAAGTCCCGGGCTGCTGCGAGGGGGCAGAGTGCAAGGGGTGAACGGGAAAGATGGAAAGGGATCACTTCTTGCTATCGTAAATCAAAGGGAAAGATTTGCACCTCGAGCAGCAGAGCAGACTTCCATGTTGACTCTGGGGAAGAGGTCTGGACTGTGGAGAGTGAGAGAGTGTGGCCCCAGTCTTTGCTAGGGGATTCCGATGATTGCTCCAATCATCATGGAGTATTTGTCGCCTAAATACCTCATTGGCAAGATATCATGTAGGTGACCTTGGGCGAATCGATGTAGTCGGAGATGAATTCCACAAAGCCTATTCTCTGCTCAACTCCTTTGGTGGAGTTCATCAAACTTCCTTCACCATGGAGTTGAGTTTAGTCAGCTAGACATAATGCACATGCACATACTGCATAATGTTGTATGAGTGCTAGGGAATAGCTTATACCAGGTAGGATACAGTGATAACATGCCTGTGCATTACTATAATGACCAGACAGTAATACCACAATTATAGGACTAGATACAATTCAGCATACAGGCGAATTAATGTACACAACAGAGAATGACTGCTGATAAGCAACAATGTAATGAGAAAGAAAGTAGCTGGACTAGCAAGTGAAATGTGACTGCAGTTTTAACTAGGGTCTGCGCATGCGCACAAGACCACGACCGAGATGAAATAGTAACTGGCCACAAGGAAAGCTACAGGCTAAATTAGGCCACATGTCCATAAACATGACTGTGAGCATATACAGACCAGAGGAGGCTGGTGGGAGGAGCTATAGGAGGAAGGGCTCATTGTAATCAATGGAACGGAGTCCAACGTGTTTGATGGGTTTGGTACCATTCCATTGATTCCATTCCAGCCATTACAATGAGCCCATCCTCCTATAGCTCCTCCCACCAGCCTCCACTAATACAGACAATATGAACAGACTAATATGTGTGAGCTACACCAGGCCTAACGAGCTAGCATTACTAACTAACATCTTGGCTGAACTGACTAGCAGTAGCATGACTCACATTGAAATGTATGACTCTATAAACGTTAAACATGGTAAATATCTGAACTGCCTTAGCAACACCCAACTAAATATGCAATGACAAATCAAATTTGATTAATCACATGCGCCGAATACAACAGGTGTGGACCTTACAGTGAAATGTTCACTCACGAGCCCCTAACCAACAATGCAGTTTTAAAAAATACGTATAAGAATAAGAAGTAAAGAGTTAAAAAAGCGAGACTATATACAGGGGGGGTACCAGTACAGGGTCAATGTGCAGGGGCACCGGTTAGTTGAAGTAATATGTACATGTAGGTAGAGTTATTAAAGTGACTATGCATAGATGATGACAACAGAGACTAGCAGCAGTGTAAAAGAGGGGGAGGGGGAGCAATGCAAATAGTCTGGGTAGCCATTTGATTAGGTGTTCAGGAGTCTTATGGCTTAGGGGTAGAAGCTCCTTAGAAGCCTCTTGCCCTTGACTTGGCACTCCGGTACCGCTTGCCGTGGGATAGAAGAGAGAACAGTCTATGACTAAGGAGGCTGGAGTCTTTCACAATTTTGAACACTGATGTTTCAGTGTTATTTGCCTCGAAGCGAGCATAGAGGTAGTTTAGCTCATCTGGTAGGCACGTGTCACTGGGCAGATCTTTGCTGTGCTTCCCTTTGTAGTCTGCAATGGTTTGCAAGCCCTGCCACATCCTGCGAACATCAGAGCCGGTGTAGTACGATTCGATCTTAGTCCTGTATTGACGCTTTGCCTGTTTGATGGTTCGTCGGAGGGCATAGCGGGATTTCTTATAACCTTCCGGGTTAGAGTCCCGCTCCTTGAAAGCGGCAGCTCTAGCCTTTTAGCTCAGTGAGGATTTTGCCTGTAATCCATGGCTTCTGGTTGGGATATGTGCGTACGGTCACTGTGGGAGGGACGTCATCAATGCACTTATTGATGAAGCCAATGACTGATGTGGTGTACTCCTCAATGCCATCGGAGGAATCCCGGAACATATTCCAGTCTGTGCTAGCAAAACAGTCCTGTATCTTAGCATCTGCTTCCTCTGACTACTTTTGTATTGATCTAGTCACTGGTGCTTCCTGCTTTAATTTTTAGCTTGTAAACAGGAATCAGGAGGATAGAATTATGGTCAGATTTACCAAATGGAGGGCGAGGGAGAGCTTTGTATGCGTCTGTGTGTGTGGAGAGTAAAGGTGGTCCAGAGTTTTTTTTGTTGTTGTTTGTTTGTTTGTTTTTTCTCCTCTAGTTGCACATTTAACATGCTGATAGAAATTTGGTAAAATGGATTTAAGTTTCCCTGCATTAAAGTCCCCGGCTACTAGGAGCACCGCCTCTGGGTAAGAGTTTTCTTGTTTGCTTATGGCGGAAGACAGCTCATTCAATGCTGTATCATGAGATGCTCTACCTCAGGCGAGCGATAGCTCGAGACTTCCTTTTGATATCGTGCACCAGCTGTTATTTACAAAAATACATAGTCAGCCGCCCCTTGTCTTACCAGATGCCGCTATTCTATCCTGCCGATACAGCGTTTAACCAGCCAGCTGTATGTTGATCGTGTCGTCGTTCAGCCACGACTCCGTGAAGCTTAAGATATTACAGTTTTGAATGTCCCGTTTGGTAATTTAATCTTGCGTGTAGGTCATCGATATTTATTTTCCAAAGATTGCGCGTTTACTAGCAGAATGGAAGGAAGTGGGGGTTTATTCGATCGCCTACGAATTCTCAGAAGGCAGCCTGCCCTCTGGCCCTTTTTTCTCCGCCTCCTCTTCACGGGGATCTGGGCATGTTCCCGAGAAAGCAGTATATCGTTCGCGTCGGGATCGTCAGACTCGTTAAAGGATAAAAAGGATTCTGCCAGTCTGTGGTGAGGAATTGCAGTCCTGATATCCAGAAGTTATTTTCGGTCGTAAGAGACGGTAGCGGCAACATTATGTAGCAAATAAATTAAAAAACAAGTTACAAACAATGCAAATAAACGGGGGGGGGCTTGCCTGTTTTGCATGTTATTTTGGCATTAATACGTTTCACATATCAGTTTGCAAACAATGTAAAAGAATATATATCATTGAGTTAATAAAGCCACATACAAACATGGTCTCTTTTTTGCTTTCTTGAGTAAGGCAGCTACAAAATGCAGGTGTTTCAGCCTAACTCAGTGCTTTATGTGGTGGTGGGGCAAGCCAGCAGGAAATACGGAGCATTGCGCCGTGATTGACTCAGTGTTCTGTCACTCATGGGGACACTACTTCACCGTCAAGTCTAAGGGTAGAGCTCTAAAATTCTAGACCCTTGGGTGCTGCCATAGAGTTACATTAGAAGTGCCCATCCAAGAAGGCTGAATGTCATTGGCGACAGATAAAATGATGTTATATGTACAGTAGCTTTGATTGGACTGATCATGTCAACATCATACTTTCAGAATCTTAGCTAGCAAGCTAGCAGTCATCATCATGAATCAAGTCGACAATCTACTGGCAAATCCTTTTTAATCCTTGTCATATGAAGAGAAATAATGAAGAGAAATGATAGATATAACTTATCGGTGCTCATCGGCCATTGGACATAAACATTACACAACAAGTTGGAAATCGCAAATTCAAAAATGAGTGGTTTGGAAGGAATCAGTGACAGTGGCTGTGTGGTCCCAAATCTGGGATTAAGGGGCTCTTTATCCTAGTTTAAAATGATAAACATTCAACATTGGCCTTGCGGTCAATGAAGCATGATTTGTGCAAACAAACAACTGTTAACTCGGATCTGCGAAGTCTTGAACTCAATGAAATCAAGTTAACTGGGAATTCCGGAAAAAACAAGCTCCGACTGGGAAATACGTTTCGAAGAGTCATCCAACTCGGAATTGTAAATCGGGAACTCTGGCCTCTTTCTAGAGCTACGACCTGAAAATCACTGACGTCATTATTCAACCTCGTTTCCCCCCCCCCCCCAGAGTTCCCAGTTGTCTTGAAAGCACCATAAATCCAGAGAATGCCAGACTTTCATTACACAATTTGTCCACGAAGGACCGCCATGCCACCTTCCTGTTCAAGTGAGCACAGCACAACAAGGTCCAAAAATGTCTTGTATGCTGCAGCATAAACGATGTAATATGCCAGGGAGATATGTATACTGTAGCTAAGAAAGTAATACTAAGTGTATGTTGTGTAGTAAGCTGTTAGTAGCCCATGTGCCTCACCCTAATAATTTGGTCTATTTACCCCTCTTAATTTCGCCTACTGTTCTGACTTGGTGGTGCACATGTAGCCTATAACCTGTTTTAGATAAATTCTGTTGCTGTACATTTCAAAAGTGCTAAACAAATAGTTATATTGACTATGTCCGTCCTAGCTCGCACATTAATGTCTTAATCGAAATTACGGATTGCCTCTTATGCGCTCGTCGTCCTTATGCCATAGTTTGTGGTTTCTACTGACAATTGAGATGTACATTTGTTTAAGCAAATCAGCCATATCAGCTATGTTTTTTTAAAGGGCAGTAAATGAGGCTGAATGAACTGTTTTGCTGCCAGACAAGGCTCCGCTAATAGCCAGGTGTAGCAGTGGTAAGGTGTTGGAATTGCTGCTGGGACAGCTTTATGTACGCCCTAACAGTTTGTGGGCATCATTTGTCACCGTTATATAGTGCAATTAATTTAATGTTTAGTGTTGTGTAGTGGCTTTGCTGGCGTGCATCCCACATATTTTTTTAGCCCCACCTAGATTTACATGCTAAAATCCCACTGGCCATACACACCAAGTAGTGAAAGGTAAAGTACAGTTACAGTATCATGATCTCAAGATGGGCCAGTTTTTTAAAATTGCTCTGAAGAATAGGCCTCATACTTGTGTAATACGTGCTGAATACCATTTCTCCCCTCTGGATGATCAAGTCGCAAACATACCAGCCTCTTTCAGACAATGGCCCAGTGTTCCAGCCAGCAGCGTTCATACAGTACTACGGCAGCTCTTAATAGATGACAGGCCCAGACGCAGGAGGTATGTCCGTGACGCGTTACGTTGTTTGTTTTGTCCCCTCTGTGTGTCCTGTCTTGTCGGGGCCTGGGGACCCGCTAGTCAGAGTTACCATAACTCCAGAAGCCAGGTGACTGAGGCTGCCTGCCTGCCATCTCAGTCTGTGACATCGGAGGGCTGTTGTGGAAATAAGTGTGCAGATGAACTAGTTGCTCACCCATCTACACACAATACCCCATCATGACAAAGTGAAAACATGTTTTTAGACATTTGTGCAAATTTCTTGAAAATGAAATGAAACGGAAATATCTCATTATTCACACCCCTGAGTCAATACTTTGTTGAAACACCTTTGGCAGAACCCTGCTTATGCTTGCCTTGCACTTCACCTCCCCAGTCAGTCACATAAGTCAGCAAAGCTTTCAAATTATTTCATGTCGGGAACGGTTAATTTCCACAAACATGTCAAAGCAAAGACATTAACCATTGGAAGAACAAATTAATGATATGTACCCATTTGATTATTGAAGAATATAACTTATAGTACCCAATTGTCATACTTAATTAATGACACCAATATAAAAAATGACTCAAAAAGGGGAAGTTACCCAGTAAAATACTACTTGAGTAAAAGTCTAAAAGTATTTGGTTTTAAATATAGTATCAAAAGGAAAATGTAATTGCTAAAATGTACTGAAGTATCAAAAGTAAAAGTATAGATAATTTCAAATTCCTTATATTCCGCAAACCAGCCGGCACAATTGTCTTTATTTAATTTGCAATTAAGCATTTGTGTTTAGTGAGTCTGCCAGATCAGATGCAGGAGGGATGACCAGGGATGTGCTATTGAGAAGTAGTGCTTGAATTGGACCATTTGGGTGTCAGGGAAAATGTATGGAGAAAAAGTAGATACTTTTATTTCACTACATTCCTAAAGAAAATTAAAAGTTGTCAAATATATAAATAGTAAAGTACAGATACCCCCAAAAACTACTTAAGTACTTTACACCACTGCTAAAGATAGTACTTTACATCACTGCTAATAAATTCCTCATGAGCTTCAACTGTCATACCTCATCAGAACCCCAAATAGAAGCTTGTTTTATTCCAATGTTTGTCAATAAAGTAAATGTAAGCATACTATATAGCCTTAAAACATTGTTAAACTATCATTTTGATATCATGGATGATCAGTCCTTGCATCCATAGCTTTGTATATGAATTTGAGAGTGGTTACATTTCTTCAGTCCCATCCCTCAGCTTATTGTTTCAACTGCGGATTGCCCACTTTAGCTTATAGAATTGCTTGGAGATTCTCCTTCACTCCCAGGGCCTGCATATGGAATTTGACCTAGGAAACCGTGTTGGAACGCTTTGATCCATGATTTACATTTTAGTCATTTAGCAGACGCTCTTATCCAGAGCGACTTACAGTAGTGAGTAAATACATTTCATACATTTTTTATTTTTTTGTACTGGCCCCCCGTGGGAATCGAACCCACAACCCTGGCGTTGCACACACCATGCTGGCATTGCAAACACCATGCTCTACCAACTGAGCCACAGGGAAGACCGTCAGTCTACAGTCAGGTCCAAAATTATTGGCACCCTTGATAGAAATGAGCAAAAAAGGTTTGTATAAAATAAATAATACAAATACTAAGCTATATTGTATGCTTAAAAAATTGGAAATATATAATATTTTATACTAATACAATTACTCAGTGAAATAGATGTATTTTTAATGGGGGGGGGGGGTATTATTGACACCTCTGTTTTCAATACCTCACCTTGTGAGGATAATGGCACTGAGCCTTTTTCTAAAATGTTTCATGAGATTGGAGAACACATTGGGAGGGATCTTAGACCATTCCTCCATACAGAATATTTCCATATCCTTGATATCCTTTGTCTGCGCTTATGGACTGCCCTCTTCAATTTAAACCACAGGTTTTCAGTAGTGTTCAAGTCCGCAGACTGAGATTATCGCGACTCAGGAGATGACTCATATGTAGACATGGGAGGCGCATAGTACAGTTCTCAGATGATTTATTAGAAACACAGGGCAGGCAGAGGTTCGTGATCAGGTCAGAGTCAGGCAGGTACAGGACGGAAGGTAGGCTCAGGGTCAGGGCAGGCAGAAAGGTCAGAACCGGGAAAAACTAGGAAACAGAACTAGAGAAACAGGAAGGCGGGAAAGAACACTGGTAAGACCTGACAAGGTAAGATGAACTGGCAACAGACAAACCGAGAACACAGGTATAAATACACAGGGGATAATGGGGAAGATGGGCGACACCTGGAGGGGGGTGGAGACGAGCACAAAGACAGATGAACCAGGGATCAATTAACCATTTCTTTAGGAATTGTGATATGTTCTTGGGGTTATTGCTGGAAGATCCACTTGCGGCCAAGTTTCAGCCTCCAGGCAGAGGCAACCATGTTTTGGGCAAAAATGTCCTGGTACTGGGTAAAGCTCATGATGACGTTGACCTTAACAAGGGCCCCAGGACATTAAAGATCAACCACCATATTTTACAGTATGTATGGGGTTCTTTTCTGCTTATGCATGCTTATTTCAACCCCAAACCCACCAGTGGTGTGTGTGGCCAAAGACGGTATTGGCACTTGGATTGGAACCGGTGCTATGGTCAGATGACATGAAAATAGAGCTCTTTGGTCACCACACTAGTGGTGGGTTTGGTGTCAAAATAAGGATGCATTAGCAGAAAAGAACCCCATACCTAATGTAAAATATGGTGGTGGATTAAGGGCACTACATTCTACAGTGTTTTGATGTTGTATTCCTTATCCTCACTTGGCAAATTACTAAGGTTAATTTCAGTGTACAGATAATGAATTAAAGTATTAAGTAGACTTACTACTGTGCTTTTGTAAGTATTGTTGTGCTTGAATAATACATGGTATATCCACTTATTTGAGACAAAAATGTAGAGCCACTTGGTTTTCTCATTTAAAAGCTCCTTGCCCAGAGGTATACTTTCCCTGAGCAGTCTCCATCCAGTCTCAAGGCTGAAGTTGAAGAATTCAGCTTTTTTTTTTTTGCATTGGGAACATTTACAATATGTTGGTTGTGGCTGGCTCTTACGCAGAGCAGAAAGAGAGGGGTCTCATGGCAGAAAGAAAGGGGTTTCCTTGTTAAACTTTGAGCCCATCAGTCATCCTGCTGGATCTGTTAGCCATGCAGTAGTGGATCTTTCCCTCAAATCAGCTCAATTCAGTTTGTGTTTGTCACTCTGACCCGATGACGGGTCCCTCTCTCTGAGCTGATCTTACTAATGACAAGGCAGCGCTTCAGATGGTTTTTACATGTTGGATGTTTTTTCCTCTGCATTGTGTCTGATAGTGTTTTTTGCTATTGTCACTGCTTAATGTGATACATTAACTAGGCTAACTGTAAATTAACTACTAAATAACTAACTGTATTAACTTCCTGTAGAAGACAAAAAGTCAGACAGACAGCGGGGCCAATGCTTTAGTATATCCAAGTTGGCTAACCGACTATTAACTAACAATTAACTGACTGTTAACTAACTAGTACCTTACTGCGTCCCTATAGAAGAGAAGAAGCCAGGCAGCGAGGCGGTGGCGGAGTACCTGGAGGGCAAGAAGAAATATGAAGACATGAGGAAACAGAAACTGAAGAAGGGATCCAGCAGAGAAGCACAGGTAACAGAGGAGTCATTACTCAGAACTGTGACAGTTGTCATTTACTCTCTACACATATTACATTTTAGTCATTTAGCAGACGCTCTTATCCAGAGCCACTTTCAGTAGTTAGTGCGTACATTTCCGTCCTGGTCCTCATTGAGGTCAGTTGGAGCTCTGGGATTATAGAGTGTTGATGACATTAATGATGACGTCTTTCAGTCAAACGCATATAAATTACCAGCAGTGCATTTTTCTTCTTGATACAACAGGGGGTTGAGGTGAAAGTCTGAGACTGAGATGAGCGTTAGATCTTAAGATTTTGTTTTGTTAGTGACCCAGATCTCCCAGTGACCGTTAAGCTGATTGTCTTGTAGACAATGGCGCTGCTGGACCGATTCAAGTCCAAGCTGTCTTCAGCCATCACTGAGACCTCCGAGGCCCCTGAGGAGGCCCCTGAGGAGCTGGCAGAGGACGACGACAAAGGATGGTACGTTATGGTTAGCGTTCTGGTGGTCATGATATTTTGTCAGCCAGTGATTGTCATGCAAATGACTGCCGGTCTCAAGGTAATTGGCCGTTAATTAACATAAAATATCCCAGACATTTAGCATCTCCGGGCTTCCACACATAGCCTACAAGCCAATGATGTGGACCTTTTGGAACATCTACATTTGAAAAAGTTTAATAAATCCATTTAATATAGCCTACAGGACGACTCAGATTTGAAGAAAATGTACCCTATTTCAGAAGAACAGAATAGCATATTCTGAGTCGTCCTTATGTTAGACCCTGATCTGGCTATGCCATATGGCTGTGGGCTACACTAGTTAATTTAGCAGGCAATATTTGCTTATAATCCTGTGGCATTATTTTATATTATTTTATGGTAAGAAGAATACAATAGAACATAGCTGAATAAAATAAAGGATATTGTTCCCCAAATGATTTACGAGGAAGTTCGCACATGCGACTATTCTCTGTTGAGTGTTTAACAAAGAAACAGTTCCTCCTATATGCTTCATTTAGAGTTATTTATGCAACTGTAGTTGCGATACAAACTCTCTTTAAGGGTTGATCTGAGCGTTCGGTCCTAACAACAGCAGTCAAGCACTCAAGCTAACTGGCTAACGTTTGTGTATTTCCAGACACAAATGAGAGAACAGCTCACTGACCATTTTACTCGCCCTAGCAGAACTGGTTAGGCTGTTTTCATGTTATCCAGAGCTTGCAAAAATTGAAGTTTTTTTTTTTGTCATGGTTTACTGACACCGGCCATATTTAACAGGTGTTGAGCGTTCGTAAATTTCATCAGTTATTCAGAGTGAATTTACCAGCTACGTCTATCAACAGTTGTCGCAGTGACATTCTATTGAAATGGTTACTTGCAAAGTGGAGTCTTCTGTTAAAACATGTCGCTAGCTCGCTAGGTAAGCAATGAACCATAATTTGAACTCATGACATTACTACCCTGCATTAATCTGCAGGTAGCTAACCAACGAGGTTCAATGTTAGCTAGTTAACATTAGGCTATAACGAGCAAAGCAAATGGCTCTGATATCCGAATAATAAGATCATACACGTAACGTTAGCTAGCGAGCCAGCCAGCTAATGTTAGCTAGCTAGCTAACAGTACACTTTACACTTTAACTTGAAATGAAAATGACTTTCTGCCAAATTAGAAACGTGTAATATCTGAAAATGTAGCTAGCAGTGACGTTCTATTGAAATTAATACTTGCATAGTGGAGTCTTTTGTTAAGACATGTAGCTAGCTGAACAATGAACCATAATCCCAAATCATGATTATGGAGAGCAACACTTATGCAGTTCTACTACACAATATATATTTAAAAAAACAGGATTACCTACATATACTGACCAGCTCAAAAAGACAGAAGAGTGCTATAAGGCAGACCAATCCGAACTCATGTCTCGGCATGTCCAGCCATTCATTATCTCAGCCAATCATAGCTAGCGGGAAGGTTGCTGGCTTTTTCTGTGGCTAAACCAACTAGGCTCATAATTGAACAATTGTATTCGTATTTACAGATGGCATACACATTTGTTATTAAGGCACATGAAAGTTCACATGTTCCAGAATGCATTTCTGCCCAAAAAACACATTATGATAAAAAAATAAGTTTTAGTTCAAATGGCTCTCCTGTGAAGTAGTGACCCGCGACATACGCCTAGTTTCCTGAAACGAGTCACAAATATCTACATAAATAAGACAGATCTTGCTTTTTATAACAGCAATATGTTGGATAAAGCAATTTCACAGATTCGGCTATTTTTAGATTTTGCTATGCTGTAATAAAGGCTTTACAAACGTTTTTCATTTGAACAGACTGGTATTACTTACAATTTATTTAGTGTTGTTTACACTGTTCCCAACAGGCAGAAAAATAATACTGTAATCTAACAGCACCTGTTTGTCACACATAATATGCACGCAGGTCTCGCTACTAGTTTTAACACAGTGTGACCATCGGGCTCTTTCTTGAGTCATTTTTGTGTCTCCATTATTTAATCAAACAAGCTCAGTGCATATGTAGTTGATTTTATTCAAACACACGGTCTGTCAGGACGACTCTCGGTCAACCAAGATTTTTCTTTAGTCGGGAACAGCCTTACTTGCAATAAGTCCTAAGCAAAGTGTCCCACTGGGCACAGAAGTCAGTTCAACATCTAGTTTTGATTTACATTTGGATGAGTTGTCAACTAACGTGAATTCAACCTGAAATCAACAAAAAATGTCATTGGATTTAGGTTAAAAGTTGGGGATAAAAACACGAAATGCCCTTACGTCGAGGACTTTTTGCAGATCCAACCAGTTTTCCACGTTGATTCAACGTCATGACATTGATGGAATAGGGTGCCATTCAGGACGAGCCCTACTGTTGTTACCAGTCTTAGTGGGCCAGCCAGAGCAGCCCATCCACCATCCATCCGCCCCCCCCATCCTGTAACAGATATGTTATGTCTGTTAATGGCCAGTCATAACACAGGCCCGAGGAGCTGCTCCTTAACGACTTGACACACTGCTGAACTTCATACAGTGGACCAACACACTCTGACTGCTCTAGATTACGTACAGTGCATTCGGAAAGTATTCAGACCCCTTGACTTTTTCCACATTTTGTTACGTTACAGCCTTTTTCTAAACCGGATTAAGGCTATTTTTTTCCCTCATCAATCTGCACACAATACCCCATAATGACAAAGCAAAAACTGGGTTTTAGAAATGTTTGCAAATTTATCAAATGAAAAAAACGATCACATTTACATAAATATTCAGACCCTTTACTCAGAACTTTGTTGAAGCACCTTTGGCAGTGATTACAGCCTTGAGTCTTCTTGGGTATGACGCTACAAGCTTGGCTCACCTGTATTTGGTGAGTTTCTCCCATTCTTCTTTGCAGATCCTCTCAAGCTCTGTCAGGTTGGATGGGGAGCGTTGCTGCACTGCTATTTTCAGATCTCTCCAAAGATATTCGATTGGGTTCAAGGTCAGGCTCTGTCTGGGCCACTCAAGGATTCAGAGACGTGTCCCGCTGCCACAACCATGCTTCACTGTAGATAGAGATGGTGCCACGTTTCCTCCAGACGTGACATTCAGGCCAAAGAGTTCAATCTTGGTTTCGTTAAACCAGAGAATCTTGTTTCTCGTGGTCTGAGAGTCTATAGGTGCCTTTTGGCAAACTCCAAGCGGGCTGTCATGTACCTTTACTCAGGAGTAGCTTCCGTCTGGCCACTCTACCATAAAGGCATGATTGGTGGAGTGCTGCAGAGATGGTTGTCCTTCTGGAAGGGTCTCCCATCTCGACAGAGGAACTCTACAGCTCTGTCAGACTGACCATCGGTTTCTTGGTCACCCCCCTGACCAAGGCCCTTCTCCCCTGATTGTTCAGTTTGGCCAGGCGATCAGCTCTAGGAACAGTCTTGGTGGTTACGAACTTCTTTCATTTAAGAATAATGGAGGCCACTGTGTTCTTGGGGACCTTCAGGCAGAGCTGCTTAAATGTTTTGGTACCCTTCCCCGTATCTGTGCCTTGACACAATCCTGTCTCGGAGCTCTACGGACAATTCCTTCGACATGGCTTCATTTCAGCTCTGACATGCACTGTCCAATCAATGGAATCATGTCGAAGGAAATCATGTCCAATCAATGGAATTTACCACAGGTGAACTACAATTGAGTTGTAGAAACATCTCAAGGATGATCAATGGAAACAGGATGCACCTGAGCTCAATTTTGAGTCTCATAGCAAAGAGTCTGAATACTTATGTAAATAAGGCATTTCTGTTTTTGAATATTTTTTTTTTATACATTTGCAAAACTTTCTGAACCTGTTTTCGCTTTGTCATTATGGGGTATTGTGTGTTGATTGATGAGGGGAGAAAAAAATGTATTTAATCAATTGAAAACAGTCAAGGGGTCTGAATACTTTCCGAATGCACTGTAGATGTAGCTATGGCCTGGGTGCCAGCCTTAGGTTTTAGTTTCCGTACTCAGAGAAACACAGACTGCCAGCCAGGTGAAAAGATTGCTCTAACATGGGCATGTTTATATCTCTCTTACTTTGACATTTTTTGTTTTGTCTTAGCAGGCTTGGCTCATTTTGTGTGTGTGTGTGTGTGTGTGTGTGTGTGTGTGTGTGTCTTCATGATTACGGATGTGTGTGTTGTAAAGGCCGTTCCCGACCCTCGGCACAGCTCTACAGTGATAGTGGATGCCACTTTGTCTACCATCTAGGCCTATACCAGGACTGAAGGGTTTGTCATCCCTAATGTGTGTTTTACACAAGACAACATTGGGTTGCCACTGTGTAAGAAACTCACATACTAGGAAGTATAGGGATGTTTCTGTAAGGTTTTAGTGCGTGCAGACTGAAGCTATAGACTGTGATGTACACTACAGTTAGGAGGACACTGTTCAGTACTGTAGTCTGTTGGCTCGCACCGCTCCTTCTGTCAGACAAATCAGATGCATATGGAATTCCATTTTTTTTCTCCCCCGGCCGGTCACATTTATGGTCTATTTCGGTTCTATTTTTCAATTTGATTACCTCCTCAAGATGGATTGTGTTTTGACGTTTCTCCTCTCTGCTGCTGATGTGTTTTCAACGTCCTGCTGTGTCCTGACCAGAACAGAGAGCCTCACTGCAGTACTGACGACTCACTGAGAGCGAGACGCAGAGACACGGATGGAGAGGGAGGGAGGGAGGGCAAGCTCCAGCCTACAGGAAACAAGCTAGCTAACACATTGCCCTGTGGAGCGGCTCCTGCTGGGAGTTAAAAACACAGCCGTGTGTCTGTGTATTGGCACCTGACGCCGTGCCAATACTTCAGATATACCAGTTTATTGAAGGCAATGAAGACAGCAGTGTGTATGTGTGCGTGTTTGCAGAGCCTGGTCTCTCTGCCGTTTCCCTCAGTGGGCAGACAGAGCCACAGTCAGGAAATCAGCTTTTACATCGTGTTTTCCTCTCCCATTCTGATTTTCACCAACAGACTTCTGAGTCTCCCTCTCAGACCTCAATATGTAGAGAGCGAGAGAGAGTTAGAGGGCTGAAATGAATCCCATGTGTTTGAACTTCGAGGAAAGTGTCTGTGTGAGAGATTTAGAATAACAAAACCTGTAGTTGCTATTAGTCTCAGCCAGCCAGGCCCCCAGCTCAGTCTCACTGTTTGGCCCCCGCCAGCCAGCTAGGTATGAGACAGGAGGAGGGAGGGAGGAGGAGGAGGGAAGACAGGGGCACAGTAGCCTAGCAGTCCCAGTCTGTGTCCCAAAAGGCACCCCGGGTCCCAAATGGTGCCCAGGGCTCTGGTGAGAAGTAGTGCACTATATAGGGAATAGGGTGTCATTTGGGCTGCAGACCTAATCTAGAACAACACCCCGCCAGCCACGCACTAGCGTAGGATGTCTGTGCCACTCTGCGAGCTCTGGTACAGGAACTATTGGGTTACTACAGGTCAGACTCCCCAAGTCAAGTCTGGGCCAGGGGACTGTAAACTATTCCGTCTGGGTCTACAAACTTTATACTTTCTAGATCGCTCTGCTAACACACACACACACACACACACACACACACACACACACACACACACACACACACACACACACACACACACACACACACACACTCCAAGAAGCCAGCCATAGAGCCCCTGTCGCCCCACCCCCACCCCTCCCTCTTTCCTCCCTCTTTTCAGAAAGCGAAAGAAAAACAAATGGAGGAAAGGCCTCTGAGCTCTGAGGCTTCTGGGTAGAGAGTGGGTTTGATAAGCAGACTGGAGCGCTGAATGGTGGGAGCCCAGAGCCTGGCACACATACACATATACAGTGCCTTCAGAAAGTATTCACACCACTTGACTTTTTCCACATTTTGTTGTTACAAAGTGGAATAAAAATGTATTTAATTGTCACTTCTATTCACTCTGTCATTTAGGTTAGTATTTTGGAGTAACTACAGAGTTGTTGATCCATCCTCAGTTTTTTCCTATAACAGCCATTAAACTGTAACTGTTTTAAAGTCACCGTTGGCTTCATGGTGAAATCCCTGAGCAGTTTCCTTTCTCTCCGGCAACTGAGTTAGGGAGGACACCTGTATCTTTGTAGTGACTGGGTGTATTGATTCACCATCCAAAGTGTAATTAATAACTTCACCATGCTCAAAGGGATATTTAATGTCTGCTTTTTTTTACCCATCTACCAGTAGGTGCCAGAGTGAATCCATGCAATTTATTATGTGACTTCTTAAGCACATTTTTACTCCTGAGTTTATTTAGGCTTGCCATAACAAAGGTGTTGAATACTTATTGACTCAAGACATTTGAGCTTTTCATTTTTTATTAATTTGCAAACATTTAGAAAAACATCATTCCACTTTGACATTATGGGGTATTGTGTGTAGATTATTGACACAAAATCCCAATTTAATCAGTTTTAAATTCAGGCTGTAACACAACAAAATGTGGAAAAAGTCAAGGGGTGTGAATACTTCCTGAAGGCACTGTGTGTATACATATATACACACACATACACACACTGTTCTGTAGTCTGGGCAATGAGGCTATGTTCCTGTCATCACTGAGGCTGCTAGACAAATTATGGTAGCGGTCCGCCTCGCACTGCAGGACTCCTCAGTCTGCCAGAGTAGAGCCACCATGACATCCTGGATGAGCTGTCACTACTACTGCCCAGTTCACATGAACACAGGAGGGGGGGACTGCAGAGCACACACACACACACATGCTTTACCTATGTACCCAGGCAGACTAAAAGACAAACACATAAGGCTGCACGATTCTCTCTCCCTCTATCTTCTTTAGGCCGCTTCCCAATCCTACGCACTTCAAGCCCCGCCCCCATGTCACTCTCCTTGTGCTCGGGAATTCACTCTGCCTCCATTGACCAAACCACAGTGTGCAGTCTACAGATTTTTCCAAACAAGAACTACAGTAGGCAGCGTTCCACTTTTGCTTCTTAACATAAATCAACATTTCTATATTTGACTATTCGCTTGTGTAACTTGCTCTCTGCAACACGCTACTTAGTTGGTCTTAGCAAGCTGCAAATGTGTCCGTATCTCACTGGATTTAGCTAGCTATCTAACAATTAGCATTAGGAGCTAAACCACATTTTTGCTAGCTAAGTCCAGTGAGATACGGCAAATCTTGCTAGCAAACTTTTACTCTAATACAGGCCGGAATCCATGGTGGGGTGCAACAGCTTGTTTCTTAATCAGAGAGGACAAGGCGCAGAATGTTCTAAAATCTTTGTCTGAACATGCATATCTAATTAGGGTCGCCTAGGAAACACTGACCAACACTTTGGTTCCTACTCTGTCACAACCATCTCCTCCCATATTTTTTTTCTTTCGTTTTCATGCCAACCTAAACTGCATTCCAAGTGTCCACCCTATTCCAACCATGAAATTAGAATTATCATTCTATTTCTATGATTCCAACAGTTTTTCCAAGTGTTTTGATCTATATATACGCAAGTAAAATTGCAGTATTTGGTACAAAAATTGCAAATGGATATGTTACCCATATTGTGCAGCCCTACACATACACTGAGTGTATAAAACTTTATGAACACCTGCTTTTTCCATGACATAGACTGACCAGGTGAAAGCTATGATGTCACTTGTTAAATCCACTTCAATCTGTGTAGATGAAAGAGAGGAGACAGGCTAAAGAAGGATTTTTAAGCCTTGAGACAATTGAGACATTGATTGTGTATTTGTGCGAGGGTGAATGAGCAAGACAAAAGATTCAAGTGCCTTTGAACGGGGTATGGTAGTAGGTGCCAGGCACACCGGTTTGTGTCAAGCACTGCAACGTTGCTGGGTTTTTCACGCTCAAGAATGGTCCACCACCCATAGGACATTCAGCCAACTTGATACAACTGTGGGAAGCATTGTCGTCAACATGGGCCAGCATCCCTGTGAAACACTTTCAACACCTTGTAGAGTCCATGCCCGACGAATTGAGGCTGTTCTGAGGGCAAAGGGGGTGTAAACTCAATATAAGGAAGGTGTTCTTAATGTTTTGTACGCTCAGTGTATATATATATATATATATATATATATATATATATAATATGCCATTTAGCAGATGTTTTTATGCTCTACCAACTGAGCTACCAAGGACCACTATATACACACGCTTCACCGAAGCACATGGGCAGACACACACACATAGACACACACAGACAAGCCATCTGACAAAAATACACTCATACTGTACACTTAGCTTCGCACACAGACTCAAGTGCACACTCAGACACACGCCATCCAACACACACATACAAGGAGGACACCCATTTCAATGTGATCTTAGTGGCTGATTAAAGGGGATCTGTCCCTAGGACCAAACAGCAGAACTCGTATGGCAATAAGTTGGCTTATATTCTATTACTATAGAACGTTGGTTATGTAAGTATTACCCCAGCTTGTCTGTTTTTCCATTGTCCGATTCGGACGGGATTCGTTTTTATGAAATTGCTGCCTGTAAATCTTTTAAATGTTTTTATGTACTGTTATGATGGAAGACTGGAGGCTATTCTAGACATGAAGGGTGCAAATTGAAATAGTTCAAATAGTTCACCTAATGTCAGCTTATATGACAAAACAAGCGATGTGTAGAGATTCATTGTACCATCTAAACCACTGTGAAATACACTATATATACAAAAGTATGTCGACACCCCTTCAAATTAGTGGATTTGGCTATTTCAGCCACACCTGTTGCTGACAGGTGTATAAAGTCGAGCACACCACCATACAATCTCCGTAGACAAATGTTGGCAGTAGAATGGCCTTGCTGAAGAGCTCAGTGACTTTTAACCTTTTAACCTGTCATAGGATGCCACCTTTCCAACAAGTCAGTTCGTAAAATGTTTGCCCTGCTAGAGCTGCCCCAGTCAACTGCAAGTGCTGTTATTTTGAGGTGGAAACATCTAGGAGCAACAACAGCTCAGCCACGAAGTGTTAGGCCACACAAGCTCACAGAACGGGACCGCTGAAGTGCATAGCGCGTAAAAATCATCTTTCCTCGGTTGAAACACTCACTACCGAGTGAGAAGTGTTCGTCGGGAGCTTCATGAAATGGGTTTCCATGGCCGAGCAGCCGCACGCAAGCCTAAGATCACCATGTGCAATGCAAGCGTCGGCTGGAGTGGTGTAAAGCTTGCCACCATTGGACTCTGGAGCAGTGGAAACGTGTTCTCTGGAGTAATGAATCACGCTTCACCATCTGGCAGTCCGACAAACAAATCTGGGTTTGGTGGATGCCAGGAGAACGCTACCTGCCCCAATGCATAGTTCCAACTGTAAAGTTTGGAGGAGGAGGAGTAATGGTCTGGGGCTGTTTTTCATGGTTTGGGCTAGACCCCTTAGTTCCAGTGAAGGGAAATCTTAACACTACAGCATACAATGACATTCTAGACGATTCTGTGCTTCCAACTTTGTGGCAACTGTTTAGGGAAGGCCCTTTCCTGTTGCATGACAATACCCCTGTGCACAAAGCGCGGTCCATACAGAAATATTTTGTTGAGATCGGTGTGGAAGAACTTGACTGGCCTGCACAGAGTCCTGACCTCAACCCCATTGAACAGGGGGCCTAATCGCCCAACAGCAGTGCCCTACCTCACTAATGCTCTTGTGGCTGAATGGAAGCAAGTCCCTGCAGCAATGTTCCAACATCTAGTGAAAAGCCTTCCCGCTGTTCTAGCAGCAAAGGGGGACCAACTCCATATTAATGCCCATGATTTTGGAATGAGATGTTCGACAAGCAGGTGTCCACATACTTTTGACCATGTAGTGTATTTCAACTTGTCTAGGAATAGCCTAATATTGTCTTTCAGTTAGGAGAAAGTATAAATAGTATCAATAAGAACCATGAACTGTATGCAGACATTTAATTAACTGATGTATTCGGCAATTTATCAATTCAATGTCATTTACTTAATATTTTAAAAAAGACAAATAGTCACTGGGAACGTTGATATATGACAAAACGGATAACTCATCTGTAGGCTACGTGCATAGGACTTTGTTTGCATAACACTTTGTACATAGCTCTTTGCATCAATTTGTTCTCATGTTCTTGCCCAAACTGGGTGCAGCATTGTAAAACTCTATAATATCCGTCATAACACAGTGATGACAATTCACACTAGATAAATATTCTCAAAGGACCTGGGAGTTTGTCAAAAAAAACGGTAGGTTTTTGGTGCTGGAATACTACCTTCCCGCCAAGTAAAAATGATAGATATGGGAGATTCGGACAAGATAGGGCTTTAACTAACTATCTGTAATAGTAGTACATCACTGTAATAGCGCAAACAGTCAAAGAGATTTGGGCCTGAAGCTCTTCGTCTGGTTTGGCTTTGTCTCCGTCTCTCGGCTTCTGTGAATTGGTGATAGCATCTTCCCTTTTATCTTGTTTTTAATTCTCCGGGGGTTGCAGCTCCGTGACCCCTGGGTAACGCATGGCCTTCATCAGAACCCTCCAAACAGGTGTTGGAGTGTCAAGACACTGTCAGAGCGTTATGCATGTAGCGCAAATCCTTCTGCGCCGGGCAGATGTGTCTGCGTGATGGACACCGGTGACCTGCCTCACCCCTCTTGAAGTCCTCTGTCTCTCTCTCTCTCTCTCCACTCTGCTGTCTCCCCGGGAATTCCTGCTCTCACTGTATCTATATACTGGGAGTTTGATCGATAACTGTTACACTGACACGCTTGGCCTATTAGGTAACATGTTAGGGTTTTTTCGTCAAAGTGTTGATAGAGGTTGAATCATGAAGACAGTTGCCTTTTTAAACCGAACACTCTTCAGATTCTGCCATTCTCCCTTTTTGTCTGTTTTGCGGAGGTGCTGCTTGCTGCTAGTCCACAAAGGACAAAAGAACAGCCAAGGATGCTTCCAAATGCATATCAGTCATCTTCCTTCTCTTATTCCTATTCCTCCTCATCACGGACCTCCTCCTCATCTTCCTCCTCCTCCATCCTCTTCCTGCTCCTCCCTAAGAGAACAGAACATTTCAACCCTGTATTTTGCACCATGTTTTTATTCTTACACTAAGGTGATAAGGGCACGTGTTTCTGTGTTGCAGCCGTAGCCTATTCCTTTATCAGCAATACAATGCCATCACTCACCACCATGGCATCTTGATACCATAAATGCCTGTTGTGACAGAACGCCGGCTTCAAAGGGAATGTGATTTTATTTGAATTGATGGAGAGGAACAGATGGAGAGATGGCGAGTTCCATATCACTGATTTACTGAGTTCACATCAGAGTGCTGTATTGCTGTTCTTTGAACCTCCTCTTTCTCTGATTTTAGGATGGCCCATGTTCTCCAGTTTGACGAGCAAACCAGGAAAGTCAAGGATGCCAACATGCAGGACGAAGACACGTTTGAGATCTCCGATCCACGAAACCCCGTCAACAAACGGCGGAGAGAGGAGAGCAAGAAGATCATGAAGGAGAAGAAGGCCAAGAGGTGAGGGGTCAGGGATTAGGCATGGAGATTAACCCCAGCCATGTGACTGACCAGGCATCTCCTCTCTTCCTCTCTAACCTACCACTTCAAAACAACTGTCTCTCCTGAGTGAACTTTGAACCTTGGAATGCCATGAACAACCAAAACAAAGCTATTTCTGAGAAGCTGTTGGAATCCATTCACATCTGAACTAAGGGATCAGCTAACACAGGGCTAATGTGACTTCAGCCCATCAGGGTTATCCCTCATAAAAGGGAAACAAACGCACATGACCTGACAGCTATAGCTAATCTAAAACTATCCGTCATCAAGACATAGTATCATTTTGAACTGGAATGTGAACCCACATTTCCAAGAATAGGTTCATTTTCTGTCATCATACAGTACTGTATGTTGTGATTGAGAGAGTATTGGAAAGAAAAGGTTGTGAAATGTTGAAATGCCCAGGTATCCAGGTAAAGTAGTAAGGGTGATGGATGATGGTCCAAGTCATTGATGTCAACATGTCTGATGACCAATGTTGTGAACATGTACTGATAATAAATTACATTTGTCATAAGACATAAATGCCTTTGATGTTTGCAGCTGTGTTTGTATTCCTCTCTGTGTTTGCTGTATTAAGAGCTCCTCAACCATTGGCTTGGGCAGGTGAGCTCAACATGGAGGATACACAGTGGGATTTTCACGTGTCCAATTGTTTACTGTCCGTGGAGACGAGGAGAGGAACCCAACTTCGACTATTTACATTTGACATTTTACTCATTTAGCAGATGTTCTTATCCAGAGCGACTTACAGTTAGCGCATTCATCTTAAGGTAGCTAGGTGAGACAACCACATATCAAAGTTATAGTAAGCAACAGAAATGTCCTTTTAATAAAGCAGCAATCAGCAAAGTCAGTGCTGGTAAGCAAAGACAAGTGTGACTGTTCATGTAAGAAGGTCAACTACTGAGATGGAGAGGAAACCAGCACGCCACCGTATGCTTTTGAGATTAAGGAAAGAAGATTATGAGAGGAAGTTACTTTAAACTACTGAGCGAGATCCACCCAGAATGTGTTATGAAAACCTTGACTATGGTGAGGAATGAGCAGTAAGCAGAAAGGGAGGAGAGACAATGGAACACAGTAGCTGCTGCAGTAGTTTCCCCATTACATTGATCTAAGGTCAGTTTAGCGTTGTTCCCCTATAGTTAATATCAGTATCTCGAGAGGGTAAGCTGATCCTGTATCTGTGCCCAAAGCCAACTTTTCCTCATATCTGATATAACAGCAGCTGAGTAGACAGAGCCAGCCAGTGTGACTTCACATGACTGGAATCATCAAAACAGCTCTCCAGCAGAAGTTGTGAAAACTGGTATTAAAGCTCGATTAAGTCCCTGACTCTGTCTTTATTTAAGCACCATAGTTGTATTCCAAATGGCATCCTTTTCCCCATATAGTGCACTACTTGTGACCAGGGCCCGTATGGTTCTGGTCAAAAGTAGTCCACTATATAGGGTGAAATTTGGGATGCACATTGAGTCAGTCTGTAGGGCTTCCTCTCCTCTCTGTTCCAACCCTGTCAGTTAAAACAGTCAGGCAGGATATGATCTGCCTTCACCCAGCCATTTCACAGTCATTTCACCAGATTGACGCAAGGAGCACATAGCTGTGGTGAAATCGAACTAGTGACAATCGAACCTCCTTGCCTCTCTTTTTATGTATTGTTCCTTTCATACTCCAACTGAGAGCCATAGGCTCTGGTAAAATAGGGTGCTTCTGGTCATATGTCATAGTGTACTATATGGGGACTGCAATAGGGTGCTTCTGGTCATAGTGTACTATATGGGGACTGCAATAGGGTGGTTCTGGTCAGTGTACTATGTGGGGACTGCAATAGGGTGGTTCTGGTCATAGTGTACTATATGGGGACTGCAATAGGGGGGTTCTGGTCATAGTGTACTATATGGGGACTGCAATAGGGGGGTTCTGGTCATAGTGTACTATATGGGGACTGCAATAGGGGGGTTCTGGTCATAGTGTACTATATGGGGACTGCAATAGGGTGGTTCTGGTCATAGTGTACTATATGGGGACTGCAATAGGGTGGTTCTGGTCATAGTGTACTATATGGGGACTGCAATAGGGTGGTTCTGGTCATAGTGTACTATATGGGGACTGCAATAGGGGGGTTCTGGTCATAGTGTACTATATGGGGACTGCAATAGGGTGGTTCTGGTCATAGTGTACTATATGGGGACTGCAATAGGGTGGTTCTGGTCATAGTGTACTATATGGGGACTGCAATAGGGTGGTTCTGGTCATAGTGTACTATATGGGGACTGCAATAGGGTGGTTCTGGTCATAGTGTACTATATGGGGACTGCAATAGGGTGGTTCTGGTCATAGTGTACTATATGGGGACTGCAATAGGGTGGTTCTGGTCATAGTGTACTATATGGGGACTGCAATAGGGTGGTTCTGGTCATAGTGTACTATATGGGGACTGCAATAGGGGGGTTCTGGTCATATGTCATAGTGTACTATATGGGGACTGCAATAGGGTGGTTCTGGTCATAGTGTACTATATGGGGACTGCAATAGGGGGGTTCTGGTCATATGTCATAGTGTACTATATGGGGACTGCAATAGGGTGGTTCTGGTCATATGTCATAGGGTACTATATGGGGACTGCAATAGGGGGGTTCTGGTCATAGTGTACTATATGGGGACTGCAATAGGGGGGTTCTGGTCATAGTGTACTATATGGGGACTGCAATAGGGTGGTTCTGGTCATAGTGTACTATATGGGGACTGCAATAGGGTGGTTCTGGTCATAGTGTACTATATGGGGACTGCAATAGGGGGGTTCTGGTCATAGTGTACTATATGGGGACTGCAATAGGGTGGTTCTGGTCATGTGTACTATATGGGGACTGCAATAGGGTGGTTCTGGTCATAGTGTACTATGTGGGGACTGCAATAGGGTGGTTCTGGTCATAGTGTACTATATGGGGACTGCAATAGGGGGTTCTGGTCATAGTGTACTATATGGGGACTGCAATAGGGTGGTTCTGGTCATAGTGTACTATATGGGGACTGCAATAGGGTGGTTCTGGTCATAGTGTACTATATGGGGACTGCAATAGGGTGGTTCTGGTCATAGTGTACTATATGGGGACTGCAATAGGGTGGTTCTGGTCATAGTGTACTATATGGGGACTGCAATAAGGTGGTTCTGGTCATAGTGTACTATATGGGGACTGCAATAGGGGGGTTCTGGTCATAGTGTACTATATGGGGACTGCAATAGGGTGGTTCTGGTCATATGTCATAGTGTACTATATGGGGACTGCAATAGGGTGGTTCTGGTCAGTGTACTATGTGGGGACTGCAATAGGGTGGTTCTGGTCATAGTGTACTATATGGGGACTGCAATAGGGGGGTTCTGGTCATAGTGTACTATATGGGGACTGCAATAGGGGGGTTCTGGTCATATGTCATAGTGTACTATATGGGGACTGCAATAGGGGGGTTCTGGTCATAGTGTACTATATGGGGACTGCAATAGGGTGGTTCTGGTCATAGTGTACTATATGGGGACTGCAATAGGGTGGTTCTGGTCATAGTGTACTATATGGGGACTGCAATAGGGTGGTTCTGGTCATAGTGTACTATATGGGGACTGCAATAGGGTGGTTCTGGTCATAGTGTACTATATGGGGACTGCAATAGGGTGGTTCTGGTCATAGTGTACTATATGGGGACTGCAATAGGGTGGTTCTGGTCATAGTGTACTATATGGGGACTGCAATAGGGTGGTTCTGGTCATAGTGTACTATATGGGGCCTGCAATAGGGTGGTTCTGGTCATAGTGTACTATATGGGGACTGCAATAGGGGGGTTCTGGTCATAGTGTACTATATGGGGACTGCAATAGGGTGGTTCTGGTCATATGTCATAGTGTACTATATGGGGACTGCAATAGGGTGGTTCTGGTCATATGTCATAGTGTACTATATGGGGACTGCAATAGGGGGGTTCTGGTCATAGTGTACTATATGGGGACTGCAATAGGGGGGTTCTGGTCATAGTGTACTATATGGGGACTGCAATAGGGGGGTTCTGGTCATAGTGTACTATATGGGGACTGCAATAGGGGGGTTCTGGTCATAGTGTACTATATGGGGACTGCAATAGGGTGGTTCTGGTCATAGTGTACTATATGGGGACTGCAATAGGGGGGTTCTGGTCATAGTGTACTATATGGGGACTGCAATAGGGGGGTTCTGGTCATATGTCATAGTGTACTATATGGGGACTGCAATAGGGTGGTTCCGGTCAAAAGTAGTGCATTACACAAAGATTAGGGTGGCATTTGAGACTAGACTAGCCTCTCTGCTTTAATGTAGTGGTTTTGTTAGGGTAAATGATGTAGATTTGCCATGTGTGTGACCAGGAGCAGAGTTTGGCCGGCAAGCCGCCTTTTACTGCTCTTCTGGGTTCATGCTTAACTTCTCATATGGAACAGGAAGGAGAGTTAATGTTCCACTATGAGCCTGGTCGCCCAGCCACGGCCTGGCCCGAGTCTGAGCTGCTGCTGCTGCTAATGTAAAACAGGTGAGAGGCACCATGCTTCAGTTAGACTACCTACTGTAGCCATGCCAGTGGCTGGCCAATGGTGGGTCACAACCAGTGGTGTAAAGTACTTAAGTAAAATACTTTAAAACTACGTAAGTCGTTTTTTGGTGTTTCTGTACTTTAATATTTATATTTTTGACTACTTTTACTTCACTACATTCCTAAAGAAAATTATGTACTTTTTACTCCATACATTTTCCTTGACACCTAAAAGTACTCGTTACGTTTTCAATGCTTAGCAGGGCAGGAAAATTGTCCAATTCACACACTAATCAAGAGAACATCCTTGGTCATGGTCATCCCTACTGCTTCTTATCTAGTGGACTCACGAAAACGCAAATGCTTCGTTTGTAAATTATGTCTGAGTGTTGTAGCATGCCCCTGGCTATCCGTAAATGTAAAAAAAAAAAATATATATATATATATATATTATGACATCTGGTTTGCCTAATATAAAGAATTTGAAATTATTTATACTTTTACTTTTGATACTTAAGTATATTTTAGCAATTGCATTTACTTTTGATTCTTAATTATATTAAAAACCAAATACTTTTAGACTTTTACTGAAGTAGTATTTTACTGAGTGACTCACTTTTACATGAGTCAATTTCTATGAAGGTATCTTTACTTTTACTTAAGTATGACAATTGGGTACTTTTTCACCACTGGTCACAACCGATTCCTTTTTGGCTTGTGCATGGCTGATATCAATATTGACTCTTGGCTAGAAATAATTTCTGTTTACAAAAGCTCTCACACTATTGTGCAGAACAAAAAACAAATAGACATGAAACAGTCAAGAAATTAAACATAAGGAGCAAGCTACTGTATTAGCTTGATCGAATTATCAGCTGAGAATACAAAAACAGCTTAAGCGTAAATCATAGTCCCCAGACGATGAGACGCGATTGTCTGCCGTCCCATTGTGACATACAATAGCTTCTGGCTCTGAGACCGCCATCCGCAGGGGACGCAAAGCCCGAGCGCACACCTCACCACAATTCCCATCCAACGCGGCTCCGGTACGCGTCCGCTATTCATTTGAATGTGTCGAACAGTTGAAGAAACTGCTTGAGTTGCACTGAGAATTCGAAAAGTATGAAATCCAACCGTCCAATATTCTAGAACATTGCTGTGCATACGTGTACAGGTTTTGGACTATGATTAAACCCTTTAGCCTTAACATAGAGACATCCTAGTGGGGGTTGGAGAGGGTACAAAGGACAAGACAGTGCCACTCCTCTCTCCAGTCCAGCAACACCATCAGAATACTTAACATTCCCTGGCATGACCTTGCTGTGGCTAGCTCTGGGCTAGGAAATACCGCTCGTGGTTGCTGCTGTCTGTCTGAACGTCCATCCCTCTGTCACGTGACTGCTGGGGATGAGATTTGAGGTAATAACGTTATCGTGCTCCGCCACCACTATCTTCTCTGCCCTTGCGGACGGACTGACGGAGGTTAAAAATAGCAGACTAATCCTTCTGCTCTCCTAAAAACACAGTATGTGTGTGTTTGTGTGTCTGAGCTACATCAGGTTGGCTGGGAAGGATGGCTACATCAGGTTGGCTGGGAAGGGGGGGGGGTCGGATAACATTACAGTTTACCTTGGGCTCTACAGGGCTTTGATGCTGCTTCCCTCAACCCTTCAGATGAGTTTTCCTGCCCATTTCCTGCTGCATATAATGTAAATAACTTGTAACACACACACACACTCCTGCTACATGGTTTTGCTGCACATTTAGCATTCCAATGACCTGTGACCCCCCCCTCCTCCTCCCAATACACACACACCCTTTCCAGTGACTTTGTAAAGGTATTTTAGTTTGACCTTGCTTCTGATCTACCCTCACCCCCACCCATTTGGCATGATATGAAATACAGCCTCCCTCCTTGTGTGCTCTTACCCCTGTATGGCCGGGGAGGTGTGGAGCAGCATAGGAGGACCAGGATGTGGAGTGTCTGACCTCTAACCCCAAGCCATGAGTACTCACAGCCTGGCCAAGTCCCCTGTGTGAGAGTGAGCAACCTGGCTGTATGGGGCAGGAGCTGTGTGTGTGCCTGTGTCCATGCGGAATTAGAAGGGATGGATAGCGCACCTAACCTAATCGCCCCTTTGTGTCTTTCTCTTTTGCCCTATAGCAGGGTTTGTCAAACTCGGTCCTGGGGCTCCCCCTGGGTGCACGTTTAGTTTTTTGCCCTAGCGCTACACTGCTGATTCAAATCATCAAACCTTGATGATGAGTTGGCTCTTTGAATCAGCTGTGTAGTGCTAGGGCAAAAACCAAGAGGTGCACCCGGGGGGGGAGAGGACCGAGTTTGACAAACCCTGCTATAGGCCATCGGAATAGCGTCACCAGAACATGTCCATAAGAAGGGAGCCCATTTCTGTTGATATTAGGGTTATTCATGAGTTGGAGAGAGAGAGCTCAAAGAGGAGACTACGAGATCTGAGGTGAAATGCCTCTGTAGGTCTCTGTAGCCTATTATAAAGCAGTATGACCTTGGTGCACCATCCATCACTATTATTTCAATAGCCTGAATTAAACAGTGAGTGCGTTAGCTGAATCTGAGCCATGTGCACTGTGCTTTTACTACCTCTGTCTGTCTTTCTAGGTCTCTGTGACCCTCTCTGTCACAGTGCCCTGTTCCTTACTACCTGAGCTGTGTTGCTGACAGTCTATCTACTCATCTGAGTCTTTCGTATTCTAATGGCCTCGGGGTGAAAAAAAAGAGGGGGTCGTTAAAGTCAAACAGAGGTAGACAGGGCCCCTGGTCTTTAATAGGGTTAACCTGTGTAAATGTCCTCGTGTCACAGATGATATTTCACTGCCACTTTCTGAGATTTATTTTTCAGCAGCAGGTTTTTCCTCTCTTCCCCTCCTGCGTCTTCCCCTCTCTGTAATGTAAATGTGATTCTTCAAATCACATTTGATTTGTCACTTGCGCCGAATACAACTGGTGTAGACTTTACCGTGAAATGCTTGCTTACCAGCCCTTCCCGACGATGCAGAGTTTATAAATAAAATAGTAACACAAGGAATACAATAAAATGCACATGAATGGAGCTACAGTGTATACAGGGAGTACCAGTACCAGATCAATGTGCAGAGGTACGAGGTATTTGAGGTAGATACATTACATGGCCAAAAGTATGTGGACACCTGCTCGTCGAACATCTCATTCCAAAATATGGAGTTGGTCCCGCCTTTGCTGCTATAACAGCCTACACTTTTCTGGAAAGGCTGTCCACTAGAGTTTGGAACGTTGCTGCGGGGACTTGCTTCCATTCAGCCACAAGAGCATTAGTGAGGTCGGGCAATGATGTTGGGCGATTAGGCCTGGTTTGCAGTCGCCGTTCCAATTCATCCCAAAGGTGTTCGATCATGTTGAGGTCAGGGCTCTGTGCAGGCCAGTCAAGTTCTTCCACACCTATTGCGACAAACCATTTCTGTATGGACCTCGCTTTGTACACTGGGGCATTGCCACAAAGTTGGAAGCACAGAATTGTCTGGAATGCCATTGTATGCTGTAGCATTAAGATTTCCTAGCCCAAACCATTATTCCTTTTCCACCAAACTTTACAGTTGGCACTATGCATTCGGGCAGGTAACGTTCTCCTGACATCTGCCAAACACAGATTTGTCCATCAGACTGCCAGATAGTAAAGCGTGATTCATCACTCCAGAGAACACATTTCCACTGCTCCAGAGTCCAATGGCTGCGAGCTTTACTCCCCTCCAGCTAACGTTTGGCATTGCACATGGTGATCTTAGGTTTGTGTGCAGTTGCTCGGCCATGGAAACCCATTTCATGAAGCTCCCAACGAACACTTCTTGTGAGGCAGTTTGAAACTTGGTAGTAGTGTTGCAACCGAGGACAGACTATTTTTAAGTGCTACGTACGTGCTTCAGCACTCGGTGGTCCCGTTCTGTGAGCTTGTGTGGCCTACCACTTTTCAGCTGAGCCGTTGTTGCTCCTAGATGTTTCTACTTCACAATAACAGCACTTACAGTTGACCGGGGCAGCTCTCGCATTGCATATTTTTGACGAACTGACTTTTTGGAAATGTGGCATCCTATGATGGTGCCACATTGAAAGTCACTGAGCTCTTCAGTAAGGCCATTCTACTGCCAATGTTTGTCTATGGAGATTGCATGGCTGTGTGCTCTATTTTATACACCTGTCAGCAACGGGTGTAACTGAAATAGCTGAATCCACTCATTTGAAGGGGTGTCCACGTACTTTTGTTTATATAGTGTGTGCACACAACGGCAATGTAAAGTTCGGCAGGGCATTTTGGCGGTGCATTTACCACACTAAGCGGTGATGCAGCCAGTCAAGATGCTCTCGATGGTGCAGCTGTAGAACTTTTTGAGGATCCGAGGGCCCATGCCAAATCTTTTCAGCCTCCTGAGGGGGAAGAAGCTGAGATGTGCCATCTTCACAACTGTGCGGGTGTGTGTGGACTATGTTAAGACCTTAGAGATGTGGGCGCCAAGGAACTTGAAGCTCTCGACCCGCTCCACAACAGCCCCGTTGATGTGGATGGGGGCGTTCTCTCCCCTCTTTCTCCTGTAGTCCACGATCAGCTCCTTGGTCTTACTGACGTTGAGGGAGAGGTTGCTGTCCTGGCACAACACTGCTAAGTCTCTGACCTCTTCCCTGTAGACTAATTCATCGTCATCGGTGATCTGGCTTACCACCATTGTGTAGTCAGCAAACTTGATAATGGTGTTGGAGTCGTGCGTGGCCACACAGTTGTGGGTGAACAGGGAGTACAGGAGAGGACAAAGCACACACCCTTGAGGGTCCCCCATGTTGAATGTTAGCGTGAAGGAAGTGTAGTTGCCTACCCTCACCACTTGGGGCCGTCCTGTCAGGAAGTCCAGGATCCAGCTGCAGAGGGGAGGGGAGGGGTTCAGTCCCAGGGTCCCTAGCTTGGTGATGAGCTTGAAGGGGACTATGGTGTTGAACACTGAGCTGTAGTCTATGAACAACATTCTCACATTGTTATTTCCCCTCTTGTCCAGGTGGGAGTGGGCAGTGTGAAATGCAATTGAGACTCATGGCTGGGTTTCCCATTGTAATCGGTTACCGTCTGCAAACCCTGCCACATACGATGAGCATCGGAGCCGGTGTAATAGGATTCCACCTTTTATCCTATATTGTCCTTTTTCATGTTTGATTTCTTGTCAGAGGTCGTAGTGGGCTTTCTTGTATGCGTCCATGTCCCGTTCCTTGTAAGTGGTTGCTCTAGCCTTTAGCCCAGTGCGATATTGCCTGTAATCCATGGTTTTTGGTTTGGATACCTTCTTATAGTCACTGTGGGGACTACGTCGTGTATGCACGTTTTTGATGAAACCCGTGACTGTAAACTCCTCAATGCTATCGGAGGAATCCCAGAGAAAAAAAGATCCCAGTCTGTACTAGCAAAACAGTCTTGTAGCCTCGTGTCTGCGTCATCCTACCACTTCTGTATTGAGTGCATCATTTGTACTTCCTTTTTGAGCTTTTGTTTGTAAACAGGAAGCAAGGCAATGGAGTCATGGTCAGATTTGCCGAAGGGAGGGCCATGTATGCATTTCTGTGGGTAGAATTAAAGTGGTGTAGAGCTTTAGCGCCCCTAGTGGCGCAGAGACGTGTTGGTGGAAGTGAGATGGAACGGTTTTAAGTCTCCCCGCGTTAAAGTCTCCCCCACCAGAAACGCTGCCTCTGGGTGAGCCGTTTCTTGTTTGTTTATGGCTCCATAAACTTTGTTGAGTGCCAGAGTGGTGACGGCTTGTGGAGGGATGTAGACAGTCGGGATATTTACGGATGAGAACTCTCTTGGTAGATGAAAGGGTCTGCAGCTTACCATGAGGTACTCTATATCAGGTGAGCAAAAGGTCGAGATTTTCTTCACTTGAAGCAGCACACCAGTTGTTATTTATTAAAAAACACAGTCCACCTCCTTTCGACTTCCCCGAAGCCACCGTCCGATCCTGCCGCTGCATGGAGAATCCACCAGAGTACTACGGCCACAGCGCCATCATCCAACCACGTTCCAGTAAGAGATATAATATGGCAGCTTTTCAAGTCTCTCTGATAGGAGAATGTTGAACGAATCTCATCCATCTTGTTCTCAAGTGGCTGGACATTTGCCAATAGAACGGAGGGGAGCGCCGTTCGTTTTTCTCCTCGCCTCAATTTCACCAGGACTCCACCTCGTCTCCCATGTCTACGCTTGCAGCGTTTTGGTAGCCCACAGAACAAGGAATAGGGTCCGGTATGAACAGTGGAACAGCTAAGTCGGAGTTGAAGTCGTATTTGAAGTCGAAATCAAGATTGGTAACTGTGGATCTGATGTCCAGAAGTGCTTGGCGGTCATATGTGGAAAACACCTTGAACTTTCTTTACTAAAGACAAACACGATCAAAGTCTCCATATAGCAGAGTTGAGTTCTTGCATTACAGTGGAGCCAAGTGAGCGTGTGCCGCTGGTAAAACTCTCTGGATGATGAAGTATTAGAAAGCAGTCACTGGCTTCTTCCACACGCCTGACTAGGGTTTGTTGCTCCTGTGCTGCTTGTCTTTCCTCATCTTCTAGGGAGAAAAAAAACATCTCCTATTCTCTTTATAGGGCACTACTTTTGACCAGAGCCCACTATTTCTTGTAGTGCACATCATTTGGACCACATCCCCTATTGTAATGCACTACTTTTGAGCGGAGCCCTTAAAGGGGTAATCCGTAGTTGAAACAATAACAAAGCAGTCCCACTGCCTCTTTTCTGGTAAAAACCTGAGGGATGAGCCTGGAGAAATGTAACCACTGACCATCCAAGGACTGACCATCCAAGGACTGACCATCCAAGATATCAAAATCATTTTTAAGCAGGTTTTGAGGCTATAGTGTTTGTTTACATGTACAATGTTTACAGACATTGGAGTAAAACAAGCTTCTATTTGGGGTTCTGATGGGGTACGACAGTTGAACTAAGCTCATGAGGCATTTATATACTATATTCGTCAAGAATCAATGGGTACATACTGAATAATTCATTTGTTAAGTCCAAGAATGTATTGTGTCAACTTCAGATTCTCCCTATAAGGCTTAGTTGACTACATGCACTGTGAGGGGGATCGGGCTCAGAGGGTGTCATTTGACCCAGAGACTCAGACACCTTGTTAAAGAAGTGCCACTGGAGGGGCATATGTCAGGCGAGATGCCAACCTGGGGAATGTGATATAACATACGTTTCTCCTTCTAAAGGGGGTACTGGAACATTAACAAAAAACACAGAGCTTCATTCCCCCTGCAAGGCCTTTCCTGACGCTGGATCCAAGAGAGGCCAGCCTGCCTGCACACGAAAACCCCCACAACCAGAAGTATTGGACGAGACTGATCAGGAATGAAGACTATTTCCCCGAAATCTTAAAGCATAGAAAGGAACCAGTCAAAACAATAAATTAAGCCCAAGACTACAACCAAGACCAAGGTTAAACTCTAAAAAGGAAACCTCAGAAATATTCTACCTCGGACTGAATGAGCATTTTGCATTAAATTACATGCTGGACGGTTGTTATCTAACCCACTCATTGGAGACTGTAAAAATATTTCCATTTAAGGTACTGCATGAATTTATTCCATAAATCCGGGAGACGATTCTTGGAAAGGGGAATTTATATTTGAAATGACTATATTGGTGCTGTATTGTGAGGATGGTGTTGAACTCTGAAGGAAGTCTGTAGAAATGAGTCCTGGCTGTTGGAATCTGAGTATGACTCTCGTCCCCAATGGAAAAGGCCAAGTCGGGAACCCACACAGGAATCCTGCTCATTGAAAAGGATGACTCCTTCTTGTTCTGAGCTCCCAGCAACGGCTGAACAGTTGATAAATTCATTGTATCATTGCATCGGTTCACACTATTGTGAACTTTAACAACAACAATCACCGTTAAGGACAATGTGTAACATAGGCCTAAATACTGCATTGAACATTTGATTGAATGAGATTGTGGACTTGGTGTGTTTGTACTGTGTGGGTGGTGGCGCCAGTAGACCTTTGTTGCCTTACTGACTGACGGTCTGAATGAAGATCTCCACCCATGACTACTGCCTCACCGTTCACCTGTAAAACCGTCTGTCCCCGTCACGATTTTCTTCTTTTTAAATGACATTGGCCTTCTCTTTAACCTTTCAGACCACCAACCACGCTAATAACCAAGCATCTCTAAATACAGTGTTGTGTTTCTCAACTTTCTCCTGTACTGTATCAGCGACTGTCCTGTTTATTGATGCTGGAACAGACCCTTTCATTGGAACAAATATAGATGACACACTCCCATCTTCACCTTTCCCTTGGTTAGCAGAACAACAGCACCTTGTGACCCAACAAGATGGCTCTTCTCTCTAAAATGCTAATAGTTTGGGATTTCCATGAATGCAGGAAATGTCTGAAATGGAAATGTCCATACATTAGTGTTGTGTCATGGGCCCCATCGCTTTCAGGGCCTGTCACTCTCCACTTAGCCAGCCAGGTGTCTTTGACCTTTCAAAGGTCCAATTATTGCTACAGCAGTCAGTGTGCTGTTATTTATTATTCTCTCTAAAATGCTAATAGTTTTGTTTTTAGTAGGAAAAGCAGGGTTCTGGAATGAAGATGTCCATTCCACATTAGTGTTGTGTCATGGGCCTATCACTCTGAAGTCCTTTCACTCTCACAAGAGCCAGCTGAAACGGTCCAGTCGAAACATTGCTAAAGTATACAGCGGTGTTTATGTTCTTTCTATGCACACTGGCCAGGGCCTCTCTATCTCTCTCGCGGTCTCCCAGTGACTGGTCCCCGTCCAGATTAGAATCTAAGGTATGTAACCCTCACAGACCTGGGCAGTCCTGTGCAGTGGACCAAGTCAGGATATAAACGATATTGGCTGTGACTGAACGCACACCTTCATAAGTGTGCGGTAGTGGTATTTTTGGTCATGTTCATTCAGGTAGGTACTTCAAAGGAAAGACTCTGTCTTCTCCCTCTTTCTTTTTCCGTCTCTCTCCATCTCTCTCTCTCTTTTTTATCTTATGCGTATTTATTGGTATTTTGCATAGTACCAAATGGGGTCAATGTCTGTAGTCCTGCTGTGATATGAATACATTTGTGAACCTCAAGACCTAATGTCCTTTCAAGACACCACCAAACATCCTGCCACAGTCTTTGTCTCCACATCTAACGGAAGCAACAATCAGAAGGAGTCCAACAAGAGCAGACAATATCAACAAAGATTAGTTTGCCAGGTAGAGAAAGCATCTGCCAATGCACAATGCATTCCAGCTCCTGTGTATTTCATTTCCTTATTTACACCCACATGATAGCAGCAGGTCCATTCCCATATCCACCCCTGGAATAGTTAGGAGATAGTGTCATACAACCTCAGAGAGATGGTGAGAGACATTGATACTTCACCTCAGAAGACATATCTTTGAGGAATTCTTTTAGGAATTGACCTTTTTGTACAGCATGACTGAAGTGTAGGTAAGACTATTAGGGCTTAGTGAAGAGAAAACATGAAATAAACAGCAACAGGTACTTGGTTCTAATATTTTGCATGATAGTGCTTAAAAAAACGGGAAATATTACGAGAATAAAGTGGCAATATTCCGGGAATAAATTCTCAATTTAATTTCGAGAATAAGTGTCAAAATGTTGAAAATAAAGTCTTAGTTATATCTCAAAATTAATGTAGAGGATTTGGGTTAAGTGCATGTCTTCCTGGCTCCCTGTTGCTGGCGCACGCCACCGTTGAAATGCCTGAGTTAAATGACCTGATGAAACTAAACTTTAGAATTGGCTTTAGTAAGAAGGAAATCCTTGCTCTTTTAACACATAATAACCATGTTATTATAAGTATTGGGACCTGGAATAGGTTGAGCCGCATATTTTTTTCAGAAAGAGGAAACGTGGTTGCATGCATAGGTCGAGACGGGCTGGTTAGGTGTGTTTGCAGGTGTGTGTGTGGGTGGTAAAAAGTAGGGGTAAAACAAACAAATGGACATCAATCTAATGATCTAATACGTTCGTTCAAACAGGCGTCACTGCGCACTCACTTTTATCAATCTAATGATCTAATACATTCGTTAAAACAGGCGTCACTGCGCACTCACTTTTTTCAATCTAATGATCTAATAACTCGCACGCGCACACACACACCAAGTTTCCCCTTGGCATATACTACAGTCATATACTATTCTAATTGCCATGGTGTGTTATGAGCACAAACAGAAAACCTTCTTGGCACTGTCACTGAATGTGAAGAAAACTAGGGTCTCCTTTCGCTGCAACCTGGTCTCAGAGCATTTCGTAGGCTGGTCAGTCTGCCCTCCAAATTCGCTACAACGGTATGCTGCAAACACCTTGCAAAAAAATGTGTGTATAATGGCAACTATTAACAATCTTATCCATGGTGCTTTACTAACAGTAGTGTTTCCCCTTATGACAACTATCCTTCTAACGACTATAGCCTAGTAGGCTACATGAACAAATTATCTTGGGATCCGGGGTCTATGTGTGTGTGTGTCCCATGTCAAGCTGCTCTCCAAATTTTATAATGGGCTTCAACAGGTTTACTAAAACTATAGCTATAAAACTATAGCGGTTTACTAGATTGAGCACTCTAACATGTAGGCTACCTAAGTGCAGCTCTTGTCCCACCTGCCCCTCCAGCCACCCAGCCTTAGCCTGTACGGATATGGGTGCTCAGTGATTGATGACGTTGGCTTTATACACTCACCAGTGCAGTATGGCAACAAGGCCCACACTCAGTTCCCCTTCCACATCACACAGCAGGGCACTAATATCTTACGTCCAGGCCTGTTCACCAGCCTGGGGTTCTCTCTGTTGGCCAACAGTGGCTCAACAATCCTGCACGTCGCCTCCCCATGTCAAGAGCAATGGCCCACCCTCTTCAACGTTGTAGGTGCCTTGACAGCGTTAACACATAATCCCCACCTCGACCCTACGGTGACTCCAGTCGTTCAACCTCTACGCCGTATTCCACTGGCTTTACGTAAGGAGGTCACTAAGGATCTACAGAAGCAGCTGGAGGATGGATTCATTGAGCCGGTGGATGCCTTTCCATGGGTGTCCAACTTGGTCATCGCTTAAAAGAAGTCTGGAGAGCTGCGGGTCTGCTTGGATCTGAGAGCGGCCAACAAGGCCGTCATACCTGATCGGTACCCACTGCCGACCATGGAGGAACTGACCACTCGCTTCTACGGGTCAACGGTCTTCACAAAGCTGGACTTTCGCAAGTTCCCCTACACCCAGAGAGGGAGTTCCCCCTACACCCAGAGAGGGAGTTCCCCCTACACCCAGAGAGGGAGTTCCCCCTACACCCAGAGAGGGAGTTCACCCTACACCCAGAGAGGGAGTTCACCCTACACCTCAGTTTGGCCCACAGCTGTTTCCAGAAGATAATGTCCACCATCCTTGCCGGGGTCTCTGGAGTAGCTGTCTACTTGGACAACATTGTCATCCATGGCCCCGACACTACAGTCCATGATGAACATCTGCAAGCAGCCTTCGCAGCGCTCAGCCAATACAACCTCGCACTCAACACTGAGAAGTGCCTGTTCTCAGTGCCTGCTCTCAGTGCCAGAGATTGACTTTGTCAGGTTCCGCGTGTCAGCCCTAGGGCTCTCACCGCTGCAGTCAAGCGTGGAAGCCATCCATCATGTCCCAGAACCGACATCTGCTACACAACTTGCCTCATTTCTGCGAATAACGGGTTATTATATGCGCTTCCTGCCCCAGTACTTGGCCATCACTTCCCCTCTGCTTCAGCTGTTGAAGGAGGTGTACTGGGTCTGGACACCCGACTGTGCACAGGCTGTCCAGTCTCTCAAATAACTTCTGACTACTTCACCTGTCCTGGCCAACTTTAAACTCACCTGGTCACCTGTGACACGTGAGCCACAGCTGTGGAAACGGTCCTCTCTCAGCTTCAGGACGGTGTCGCATCTTGCGCTTTGAGCCCCACTGAACAGAAGTACTCAGTTGGAGAGAGGGAGGCACTAACATGTGTCTGGGCCTGTGACCGGTTGCACATTTACCTCTACGCACCGACCACCAGGCCCTCACAGCCTTGATGTCTACCTCCGAGTCGGGTCACAAGCCCCTCCGCATGTACGATGGTCAGACTGCCTCCAACAGTATAACTTTAAGCTGCAGTTTACGCTGGGCAGGGACAATGTGGTAGCCAACCTCCTTTCGCGCTCAGTTCCCCCAGACTCCACCTGTGCTCAGGTTGACTCCGAGGACGACCTCATCCAGCTCCCACACTCACCTCTCCCAGACACAGTGTCGCTCAAGATCTGACCCAAGAATCAGCCAACAACCCCATCTTCACGACCTTGCGGGAATACATAGCCAATCATTGGCCGGCACAGCTCCCGTCGGAACTCCAACCATATGCCAGGTTTCGAAAATGAGCTGTCATGCTGGGATGAAACATGTCAGGCTCGCGGAAACTGCACCGTCATACCAAGCAGCCTCAGCGGACGAGTGTTGGCCATGGCTCATGAGGGCAACCTTGGCTTTGGGAAGCAGAAGCAGAGAGGCTAGTACGTGACTGTGCTCCATGCCTTGTCAGTGGAAAGACCTCCGCCACCACCACTGCAGCCACTGGCCTGGCCCTCCCGTCCATGGGAACATATCCAACTGGACATCTGCGGTGAGCTCTACAATGTGCCACATCACAAACGCTTCTTGGTGGTGGCGTATGACCTACATTCAAAATGGCCAGAGGTCACACCCATGGGTTCTGTCACATCAGGGGCCATCATAAACTCCCTGGATATGCTCTTTTCTCGCTGGGGACTACCTGCAACTCTGACCACGAACAATGGCTCTCAGCTGGTCTCGGCCGACTTCAGCTCTTACATCCAATGCAAGGGGATCAAGCAAGACGGGGGGGGGGGGTAGAGAGGTTCAATCAAACCCTGAAATATGGACCTAGAGCTCACCTCAAGGTGGCTCCTACACTGAGTCATTGTCACAAACTCTGCTGCACTACAGAGCTGCTCACCACTCCACCACTGGAGTCTCTCCTGTCAAGCTGATGTTAGGACGTGAACTAGAGCTGCCCCTACACAGACTCCGTCCCGCTATTGGCAACCCGACAGCCTCGACAGCCAAAGCAGCAGTGCAAAGCCAACAGCATAAAAGTGAGGAGCGCTACATGAAAAGAAAGAGAACACAGCTTCCTGGAATCCAAGTGAGGTAAGGGTTCAACAACCACAACGTGCAGACAAGCTCTGCACGTTCTTGTCAACACCGTGTCAAGTTCAATGTCAGCTGGGCCCAGCAACATTTCATCTGACTGACGGCTCCCTCTGGCATGCCAGCCGACTGAGGAAGGTGCCACCTCCTGCATCTCCCCACTCTGCCATTGATGCCACCTTGAGTGGTTCACTACCGGTGGCACACGCTCCCTTGGACCCAACTGAAGTACAAGTGCCAGCCCCACAGTCAACTGTTGCTGTCGCTGCAGCACCCGTTCTGCGGCCTGTAAGAGTGCGCTCTCGACCTGCTCACCTTCAAGACTTTATCACCTCCTTTCATGCCTAGTTTAAAAAAGGAGGGGAAATGTTGTGTTTATATGTTCTTTATCGGAAATTACTAGGTGATTTGGTAGTTCTATTTCCGTCGTATTTTGAGATCCTGCTCGTTGAAATAAACGTCCGCATCAACTGAGAACAAGTGTTTGTTTTTTTAAACATAAATTATAGGCCTATCCAACAGCGGTGGGAGGGATGAACAATGAAGCAGGGGTTTTATGCAAGTGTCTGTGGGAGGCTGCTGGTGGGAGGAGAGGCAACTCAAGGACCACTACTGCATGCGCAAACCAGCTAATCTGAGGCCCTGTTTGAATATACAGTGGGGGAAAAAAGTATTTGATCCCCTGCTGATTTTGTACGTTTGCCCACTGACAAAGAAAGGATCAGTCTATAATTTTAATTGTAGTTTATTTGAACACTGAGAGACAGAATAACAACAAAAATATCCAGAAAAACGCATGTCAAAAATGTTATAAATCGATTTGCATTTTAATGAGGGAAATGAGTATTTGACCCCCTCTCAATCAGAAAGCTTTCTGGCTCCCAGGTGACTTTTATACAGGTAACGAGCTGAGATTAGGAGCACACTCTTAAAGGGAGTGCTCCTAACCACAGCTTGTTACCTGTAAAAAAGACACCTGTCCACAGAAGCAATCAATCAATCAGATTCCAACCTCTCCACCATGGCCAAGACCAAAGAGCTCTCCAAGGATGTCAGGGACAAGATCGTAGACCTACACAAGGCTGGAATGGGCTACAAGACCATCGCCAAGCAGCTTGGTGAGAAGGTGACAACATTTGGTGCGATTATTCGCAAATGGAAGAAACACAAAAGAACTGTCAATATCCCTCAGCCTGGGGATCCATGCAAGATCTCACCTAGTGGAGTTGCAATGATCATGAGAATGGTGAGGAATCAGCCCAGAACTACACGGGAGGATCTTGTCAATGATCTCAAGGCAGCTGGGACCATAGTCACCAAGAAAACAATTGGTAACACACTACGCTGTGAAGGACTGAAATCCTGCAGCGCCCGCAAGGTCCCCCTGCTCAAGAATACATTTCCATGCACATCTGAAGTTTGCCAATGAACATCTGAATGACTCAGAGGACAACTGGTGAAAGTGTTGTGGTCAGATGAGACCAAAATGGAGCTCTTTGACATCAACTCAACTCGCCGTGTTTGGAGGAGGAGGAATGCTGCCTATGACTCCAAGAACACCATCTCCACCGTCAAACATGGAGGTGGAAACATTATGCTTTGGGGGTGTTTTTCTGCTAAGGGGACAGGACAACTTCACCGCATCAAAGGGACGATGGACGGGGCCATGTACCGTCAAGACTTAATTAAACTGCAGCTTTAGAAACCAAATGACAAAATGTCCCAATCCCTAGCAAACAAATCTGCTTTTAAATCTGCTTTTTCCCTCAGCCAGGGCATTGAAAATGGGTCGTGGATGGGTATTCCAGCATGACAATGACCCAAAACACACGGCCAAGGTAACAAAGGAGTGGCTCAAGAAGAAGCACATTAAGGTCCTGGAGTGGCCTAGCCAGTCTCCAGACCTTAATCCCATAGAAAATCTGTGGAGGGAGCTGAAGGTTCGAGTTGCCAAACGTCAGCCTCGAAACCTTAATGACTTGGAGAAGATCTGCAAAGAGGAGTGGGACAAAATCCCTCCTGAGATGTGTGTAAACCTGGTGGCCAACTACAAGAAACGTCTGACCTCTGATTGCCAACAAGGGTTTTGCCACCAAGTACTAAGTCATGTTTTGCAGAGGGGTCAAATACTTATTTCCCTCATTAAATTGCAAATCATTTTATAACATTTTTGAAATGAGTTTTTCTGGATTTTTTGTTGTTGTTATTCTGTCTCTCACTGTTCAAATAAACCTACCACTTAAATTATAGACTGATCATTTCTTTGTAAGTGGGCAAACGTACAAAATCAACAGGGGATCAAATACTTTTTCCCCCCACTGTATTAATGAATGTATTCTCCCTTTCTTTAAATAATCATTGATCTTAATATTGTCATATTAGAGAATTGATGATAGGCTATAAAGAAATAATCACTGATCTGACATGACTTGGTTGGCAACCTAGCATAATATCTCCTTTCACTATTCATCTATTGGTCTTCAAGGATGGGAGGAATGAAGGATGCATAGATTTACCCAAAACAGGGTCATCGTCTCCTTTATAGACAATTATTTTCCACGCAATCTGTAAGGCCTATGAGGCTACTCCATCGGAAGCGTAGTCTACATAAAACACCATGCCATGATGCATAAATGTCTAAGTTAACCGTTCGTTTCGACATATAGGCTGCTGGTCTAGCTGTAACTATCTAAAATATACTATGCATGGTGTTGGCATACGCAGGAGATTGAGGATGGCGTTGTAGCAACTCCATGTCTCTTCACAGTCTGGCAACGCACCATGGCCGTTAGAATGGTTATCGCTTTGGGGATACCCAAAGTGTGTGTGTGTTTGTGTGACGCAAGTGTATTAGACCCCCCCCACACACACACACACACACACACACACATACAACCCAGCTGTCTCTACCTACAGTGTGTATGTAACCACAAGAACTTGGATGAAATACCTCATCCAAGACTAGTATGGTTCCACCTGAAAATAATATGTGTCACAACCTCTTCCAGGTCCTAATAGGCCTACTTATAATAATGTGGTTATTATGTGCTAAAATAGAAAGGATTTCCTTGTTAGATAATTCTAAAGTATAGTTTCACCAGGTCATCTGACTGCAGGCATTTTCCATCGGTGGTGGCACAGCAACAGGGAGCCAGGGAGACATGCAGTTAACCAAATCTCCTACTTTAATCATGAAATATAACTGCCACTTGACTTTATTCTCAAAATGACATTTTGAGTTTGTTCTCAAAATATTCCCACTTTTTTGAAAGTACAATCACGCAAAAAATAAAACAATCCAAGTACCATCACCCTTTGCCATTTTTTTTTCTTCACTTGGCCCTAATATTCTTCCATAGAACTGGTTTACAAGCAACACTTCATTACTTCATGGATTTGACCACTCTAAAATACATGAAAATGCATTTATTGACATGACAGGTTGATGAAACTTTGCATGAGAGGCTAATTGTCATGTCGGCATAAATGATTCGGGAGACAGGCGCAGGAATGCGTAATATGGGTTTTTATTAAGGCCAAATTACGGCGTGCACGAAGACCAAACAAACACGTAACAAAACACAGGGTTGAAACCCAAACAAAAGAGCGAGGAGTACCTCGAATAAATAACACAAGTGCACAATGATTATCACACGGGACGAGACCTGTAATCATCTGCACAATCCACAATGGCACGAAAGCCAAAACACACATAGGGGAAATAGGAGACAGGTGTGCGTGATGAAAGTTCCGGAGGGATCCGTGACACTAATAAATACACACTCCCAAACAGAATGTATATATCATAATTACAATGAAACCGAATTAACCAGAGAGACCTGGAGGACAGGTGTTATCACTAACACACAGTACCGAGGGTAACAGTCCACATATACCCCATAAAATGTAGTGTTACTCCTCCAGTGCTATGTTTGAATCACTTAATCAGTTGATTACAATTATATGGCCTGCTATATGGCCTCATTCACTTTGTCTAAGTGACAGTATTAGCCAGAGTCATATATGGAGGCTATATTTGGCTCTGTTATTAGCCAATAGCATCAGCCTCATTCAAAGGACACCGATAAAGGAGATGGAAGTACTAAAAGGAGCCTCCAAAGTAGGAAAACTTGCCTAGGACTCACTGCCTATGTATGGTGTCACTGCAGTGCTTATTCTATGATGCCATTTTGTTTTATCTATGCAGTCTCATCAAAACCATTTGAGACTCCCAGGATGGAAGAAAAGACTACATTCTTCACTAAGCTGCAGCTTGGACTAGACACAGATCAAGTGCAGCATAACAGTGAAGCAGAACTGCGATCAAGAGCACTAACCCAGGGAGAGCCGTACACCCTACCGTACAGTACACGAAGCCCCGTCATCATTATTCATCTCCATTAGGCTGCTGTCTGTCATTAGCTGTGTAGAGGAGGAGGACGGCCTGTATAACTCATCTCTGATGGGGATAAAGATGTGATGGCCACTTGGCCAGGAAAAAAACGTGCCTTTACTACTGTGGGAACTCAGAGTCCTTACTGCTGGCTTTAGCACGCACGCACGCACACGCACTTTAGCACGCACGCACGCACGCACACACGCACACGCACACGCACACACACACCTCATCTTCCTCTTGGCACAACTCCATGGGGCTAAGTGATTGGCTATCGAATCGCTGTGGGCCTAATCTACTTACCTGGCTGCCTCTGCAGGCGACAGGACAGGGGACATGATGGAACTGGAAGCCTCTGAAGGTGAACTGCTGTACGGACAGCTAGGGCAGAGGAACCAGGGCAATCACTGAGAGACGAAAACTCAGTTTGTGGTCAAAACGTTGTCCTATTAAACACTTTGGGAACATTATACCAGTGTGCGGATTCACTTTCTGTTCTACAGCGAAGACACACAAAGACGTTTCGGTTCAGCAGTATTCTGCATCACTTTAATACTATACTGTGGTATCATTATATAATAGAGTGAGAAAGCACTTATCAGATGTTTTCTATCCTTTGTTATTGCTGTGCTTTTAGATTTACCCACAGGTGTTGACCCTAACAGGTATACACTGAGTGTACAAAACAATAAGAACATAAGACAATTGAGACAATCCATGTCTCAATTGTCTCAAGGCTTAAAAATCCTTCTTCTCCCCTTCATCTACACTGATTGAAGTGGATGTAACAAGTGACATCAATAATGGATCATAGCTTTCACCTGGATTCACCTGGTCAGTCTATGTGATGGAAAGAACAGATGTTCCTAATGTTTTGTCCACTCAGTCTAGTATGCTTACTTACTTTCTCTTGTTCTTCTTATTTAAAAATGTTTTGTTCTACCTTCTGTTCTTTTTAGTATTACATTGTTATTGACTACTGCGTTGTTGGGGTTAGAGTACTTGTGCATCTGACATTAAAACTTGAAACTTGACATTGCCTGCAGTACACTTCATGGCTGAGAATATAGAATATAACTTACAGGACTGTCCTTGCATGTGGGGTGAGAGGGAAGAGGTGAACAGATGTTCCCCCCAACAGCCCCACATCCCATCCTTTGCTGTTCTGTACAATAACTCAGTCTGGCTGGCTGTCTGCTGTGGGAGAGAGCAGCGAACGGGGCCTAACCCCAGGAGAGACCAGGCCAGGCTTGGGCAACAGCAGATGACCTACCCGAACCAGATACATTCCTACTGGACTTAATACACACACACACAGACATACACACACTCAGACACTCAGACACTTAGACACTTAGACACTGAGACAGACAGACAGACAGACAGACAGACAGACAGACAGGTCTCCAACACTATTTGGAGCTGTTTAGCTTAAAAAGAATCATGTCCAAAGCACCTTAGACTCTCATCGGCGACACCAGGAGTATCACAGATACAGTTGAAGTCAGAAGTTTACATACACTTAGGTTGGAGTCATTAAAACTCATTTTTCAACCACTCCACAAATGTATTGTTAACAAACTATAGTTTTGGCAAGTCGGTTAGGACATCTACTTTGTGCATGACACAAGTAATTTTTCCAACAATTGTTTACAGACAGATTATTTCACTTATAATTCACTGTATCACAATTCCAGTGGGTCAGAGGTTTACATACACTAAGTTGACTGTGTCTTTAAACAGCTTGGAAAATTCCAGAAAATTATGTCATGGCTCTAGAATCTTCTGATAGGCTAACTGACATCATTTGAGTCAATTGGAGGTGTACCTGTGGATGAATTTCAAGGCCTACCTTCAAACTCAGTGCCTCTTTGCTTGACATCATGGGAAAATCAAAAGAAGTCAGCCAAGACTTCAGAAAATATATTGTAGACCTCCACAAGTCTGGTTCATCCTTGGGAGCAATTTCCAAAAGCCTGAAAGTACCACGTTCATCTGTACAAACAATAGTACGCAAGTATAAACACCATGGGACCACGCAGCCATCATACCGCTCAGGAAGGAGATGTGTTCTGTCTCCTAGAGATGAACGTACTTTGGTGCGAAAAGTACAAATCAATCCCAGAACAACAGTAAAGGTTCTTGTGAAGATGCTGGAGGAAACAGGTACAAAAGTATCTATATCCACAATAAAACGAGTCCTATATCGACTTAACCTGAAAGGCCACTCAGCAAGGAAGAAGCCACTGCTCCAAAACCGCCATAAAAAAGCCAGACTACGGTTTGCAACTGCACATGGGGACAAAGATTAAACATTTTATAGAAATGTCCTCTGGTCTGATGAAACCAAAATAGAACTGTTTGGCCATAATGACCATCGTTATGTTTGGAGGAAAAAGGGGGAGGCCTGCAAGCCAAAGAATACCATCCCAACCGTGAAGCACGGGGGTGGCAGCATCATGTTGTGGGGGTGCTTTGCTGCAGGAGGGACTGGTGCATTTCACAAAATAGATGGCATCATGAGGGAGGAAAATTATGTGGACATGTTGAAACAACATCTCAAGACATCAGTCAGGAAGTTAAAGCTTGGTCGCAAATGGGTCTTCCAAATGGACCAATGACCCCAAGCATACTTCCAAAGTTGTGGCAAAATGGCTTAAGGACAACAAAGTCAAGGTATTGGAGTGGCCATTCAAAGCCCTGACCTCAATCCCATAGACAATTTGTTGGCAGAACTGAAAAAGCGTGTGCGAGCAAGGAGGCCTACAAACCTGACTCAGTGACACCAGCTCTGTCAGGAGGAATGGGCCAAAATTCACCCAACTTATTGTGGGAAGCTTGTGGAAGGCCACCAGATACGTTTGACCCAAGTTAAACAATTTAAAGGCAATGCTACCAAATACTAATTGAGTGTATGTAAACTTCTGACCCACTGGGAATGTGATGAAAGAAATTAAAGCTGAAATAAATCATTCTCTCTACTATTATTCTGACATTTCACATTCTTAAAATAAAGTGGTGATCCTAATGACCTAAAACGGGGAATTTTTACAAGGATTAAATGTCAGGAATTGTGTATGAAAACTTCTGACTTCAACTGTAGCTTTGATTGCAGGCAGCCAGACGGAGGGAAGGCGGTGGGGTTCTTGCTATCCTCGCTTCTCTGAGAAGAGATGCCGTTTGTCGTCATGGTAATCCCCACACCATCTAGTAGAAAAGCCAAGCGCTAACATACAGCAGGGACAACGACGGCTGTCTAGATCCGGCTTCGGAATCCAGGCCCCTGTTCTTTGCCGTTATCACCTTGTCCTCAGCCAGACAGCCGCCCTGGCCCTTTGGCTGACCTGTTATCTGTCCCCGGGAATCGCCACGGCATCTCCACGACATGTCACAGGGGCTTTGGCTCCTTGCCAGGTTAGGATCTGTGTTTCTGTCAGGGAAGGATCTGGCTCTAGGATTTGTGTTTCCCAGGTCCAGAGGTGAGGAGGATTAGAACCAGCCACTGGTTTTGATCCAAACACTGGCAGGAGAGGCAGCTTAAAGTCACAAATACCTTCTTGGAGGCTTTGATGGGAGATGCACTTGTAGGCGTGCTAGCAATGTGTGTGAGGAGGGGTGTGTGAGTGCGCGCGTGTGTGTCTAAATGCCCCGGGAGTGTTTTTACTAATGAGGGGGAAATGGCTTTTCTCACTGTCTGTAACTGTGTGTCCATGTACAGAGTAGAGCGTGGACGAGGATGGAGTCTATGGAGCACCTCTTCATCAGCAGCCGCTACAGATCTCCCACAGACCCCTGTCGCCTCAGACAGCTAACGTACTGGGAACCCACTTCAGCACGTTCATTCTCACACACATGGAATATGTCACAGGGACTAATATTATAGCCTTGACAACAGGCGTGGACAGAGAGAGAGAGAGAGAGAGAACGTTCTGAAGCATTTACGCAGGCATTATACAGGGTTTGTGAAGGAGTCTTTGAGTGTCATAAAATATGCTTTTGTTTCAAGTGTTTCTGTTGTATCAGGTAAGACTACCGCTGTACACAGGCTACTGAGTCCAGGAGAGGAACTTGGCAGGAGTGAGATAGGCATCTGGTGAGGTGTGTGTGAGAGACGAACCAGGTGCTATCTTGTCCTGCAGACGAGTGCCGCTGGATAATCAGTTAAACGATACTATGCTGGAGCAGCACCCCCACCGGGCACAGACGTCAATTCGACTTCTATTCCACATTGGTCCAACGTGATTGAATTGAAACGACGTGGAAGCGATGTTGACTCGACCAGTGAGTGCCCAATGGGACATAACGTCACCAACAAGTCACTCTTGTCATGCATCTATGTAGAGAATGTCTGTCCCCCTGATGACGCGTTCTATGCAGTTTACTGCTTCTGAAAAATCCCATTTATTTTCGACATGCAATTTTAACGGTGGATCCCTTTCATACAAGCACAGTCCTTTAGTAAACAAACCCAATATGGAGCTGGGCTTGCCCCTACCCCTCTAACATATTTCACCACCAGAACTGTACTGTACACACAATCGTATTTCAGCTTCTTAGAAGCCGTATATGGCGTTTGTAGTGATATGGTGATATGAGGAATGTCATTGTTTCTGTCTGTGGACCTCGGCTCTCCTCTCTGTTGTGGCTGCTGACAACCCAGGCATGTAAACAGCCGAACCAGGGTCGCCGGCGTGCCTAACGTGTCAGTCGGAGAGCAGCTGTTGAATCCCTCAGCCTGAACCGTCGCACCTTTTTCCTCTTTCTTGAGAATCGTCTCCTCCTCTCGTCCTCCTCGTCCCTCTCTCTCTCTCCTCCGTTCCTCTTTTCCCTTTCTTTTCTCTTTCTCCCCTCCTCAAGGGTAATGTAATCACAGACCCCTGCAGTTGGCCAGCAGGACAGAAGCCTAGCCAGACACACACATAGGTATTTTAAACTGGGAACACGCACGCTAGACATAACAGCCCGTCTTTCTTTCTGTCTGTGTAACAGAAGGCTGTGGATTATCATGAGGAACAGGTGATAATGAGCCAAGTGGGGTAGATGGGAGTTTATTTAGACTTCATTACCAAGGAGTCCTAGAGAAAACCTCACCAGGTCCCAGTGGGGACGAAGGTACTAGTAGCCAGATCATACAGACTGGAGTTCCAACCCGACAGTTCCATAGTAACCAAAGGTGACCTCTATGGAAATCACACATGTATCACTATGAAGTAAGGGTGTCTAGGATTGGGTAGCTTAGCTCTGCATGCTGTAGCCTATACTGCAGTGAATAGATGCTCTTGTTAGTCGCTATTAACCGGGGCTTCGGTATTCTGGTGTCCTGCCATCAGGTGTTACAGCCTCAGGTTCCCAGTACTTTGTGAATGGACTGACCAGTATCAAATTGCATATGGTGGCCAAAGCTTTTAACAGCCGGAGATGAAATAGCATACTGCTTGAATCAGGGGTGTTACTACTGGGCCAGAACAAAAAAAAAAGTCAAACTCAGTCCACTAAGCACCTTCAGAATGAAAATCTGTCCACACGATCTTTTAGAACCTCGGAAGAGTCGTGGAACGTCCTTAGAAGATCTCAGATCTTGAAACCCACACACACAAGCGGTTTGTTCACACACTTCAGGGAAAAACAGAAGCCGTCTAACGCAGAGGCTCTTCAGAAGCTGCTCTTTTTTTATTGTCGTAATGTATCTACGTTAAATCAGTTCGGTGAAGGGGCCTTATTTCACTGCATTTATTTTCCACAAGACTAACGTTATGTTCGCATGCAGTGAAGTAAATGTATGACAAGTGACACATGGCAATAAATTAGCATTTCATTTACAATGTAAAAAAAAATATTAGTAACAGTGTACCAACATTAATACTGAATATAAAATATACGCAACTAATCAAATAATGCTTCTTCTTTTTCATGTCTCTCTTGCCCTTGAAGGTACGTGGTAAAGCAATGTGACATTCATAACGTCCAAGTTCACAGCTATGAGTACCAGTTGGATTGAGCATCTTCTAGAGTGCCTCTGTCAGTCAGTCTGTCTCTCTGTCTGTCTGTAGGCTCCGTGTCCCAATGCCAATAAACTGTTACTTCAAGCCTCAGGATTTGACATAGAAACAGCTCTGGAAGAAGCCCCAGCATCTTGAGTTCAAAACGGGTCAAACGCTTTAGTTTTCATCGTCCGCTAATGTCCAAACGTCCTGGTTCAACGTTTCATCACCAAAGATCACGGTCCTAACGTCCTCAGTGACACCGGAGGTGGCTACCAAAAAGTAGCAGCAGCAAAACAAAAGTAGCGTAGTCGTTGTATGATTGTAGCAGTCCCCACGTGGTCCATTTATGACTCCTAAATGGTCTTTCCCATTGGTATGGGGGTTCCGTTAAGTCCTACTGGTTTATCCTCCGCAGCATGGCTCCATATGGGTCTGAGGCTGTCTGGAACCGTGGGTCAGTTCCACACACAGGTCGTGGTCCCTTTTCACAAACCCCCGAACCAACGCCAGCAGCAATGTCACTTGGGTAAGGTTTATATTGGAAGAATGTTTGACACCACTAGGAATAATACAGGATACAACTGGCTGGAATTCCATGTATAGGGGTCAGGGGTGAGGGGTGAGGGTGTTGTGTTTGGGTGTGCGAGGTTACTACACAATACTACACCGTCAATGAAAGTTCCCAGTGTGAGGTAAGAAGAGATCATTTGAAACAAACAACAACAGTGCCAGCATTAACAAACATAGACACTATCTTAGTGTTCATATTGCTCAGAACAGATCCAGCCTATAGTCACTGTATAGTAGTGGGGAGTGAATGCACCCGTTTCTATAGCACCACGGGCCAGGTAGAGGCCAGGTAGAGGCCAGGGAGAGGCCAGGTAGAGGCCAGGTAGAGGCCAGGTAGAGGCCAGGTAGAGGCCAGGTAGAGGCCAGGGAGAAGAGCCTGGGAGAAGAGTCTGGGAGGAGGGCAGGGTGAAGCCAGGAAAGGCCTCCCACTTGAAGAGGAAGAGGAAACGAGGAGGCGGCAACGGAAACAAAAAGTATTCCACCGGAATAAAAAAGAAAAAAAAAAGCACCATTGAGTTGCATAATATTCTGTTATTTGCTTTTTGTACTCTCTTCGAAGAATGGAGGTGGGGAACAGAGAGGGGGGGGGTGGGGGGTGACAGTATCTGGAGGTAGTCTGTCTGTGGCAGACCGGATCTGCGTGGTCTGGCAACACGTCGTGGTCTGCTGGGAGAGACGTGTGTGTGCGAGTGTGTGTGTGTGCGCGCGAGTACTGGCCCTTCACTTAACTCCAGTCACAGTGCTGAAGAGGCTGTCCGTTCTTCCCACGCTGATGAGACCCCGGCACTACACACACACTGTTATAGAGCTGATACAGAGGTCCTCCGGGCTTACGAATAGTAACTCTCTCCAATGCATTTTGATGAGGCTATTTGGAGATGGAGTATAACCCCTAAATGATAATAACGACACGATAATAACGACATGATAATAACGATAATGGGAACAACAATAAAGGTCCTTCAAAGCCAGTTCAGTACTTCATTGACAAACGGTGCAGTTTGCAACATTAGGGACTTTTCACAACTCCGTTATTTTGCATCAGCAATGGGCCTCCTTCTTAAAGGTTCTGGCACAACCTGAGCGTTGTTTAAGACGAAGGCATCCCTCCTTCTGAAAGCAGAAAAAGAAAAGCCACAAAATAGAACAAAAGAAGGATCTGAACGTAGCACCCCCTGTCGTAGTGTTCAGCTCCTCTGATAACACGGAAGTAGCAACAACTCCAGACATCTATAGCACCTCGTTTTCTGGTTCCGGCACAGAACATTATAGAAACATGCACTCTGTCATCTCATCGCCCTCCAGGACTCCATTGACAACACGTGGCGTAGTCACAGACAGGTTTAATACAACGACGCTTGAAGGACGCTACGGGCGATGACGTGTTGAACAGGAGTTCGTGACAGTACTGGTGGGTTTGGTGATGTGGGAGCGCTCCGGTGTAAATTGTGGGATATTCGCGCACGCTAGTGCACTGGAGCAAAAGTCTGTCCGTCTGTCCGCACAGCACCATTACGACCCCCCCACCTCCATTTTTGTAAGCTACCCTCCTTCCTCCTCTCCTCCTCCTCCTCCTCTTCCAGTGGCTACTCCCTACGTCCCTGCGCCGCTTCCGCTCTATGTGTGATGTGTCCAGCACTTTGGATTCAAACAACAACAACGAACAACGAACAACAATCAGACGACAATAAAATAATCAAAATAATATTAATTATTATTATTATAATAAAAATAAGATCAGTAACAATAATCCTCTAAGGTTCCCACTTCACAGAAGTGACAGCAATAAAGGTCTGTGTCAGCTTGTCCGCTGAGCAGTGGTTAGGTTTCCACGGTGATGATGGGGTTGGGGGGGGGGGTTTGAGGGGGTAGCAGGTGTAACAAACGGGTAAATCCCTCTTTTCTTCTCTCGTCCCAGTGTCTCCTAATCCGCCTTCCTCCTCCTCTTCTACTGGTCTTGCGTTTCTTTCACTCTTCCCGTTGTCTGTCTCTCTCTTTCCCCTCCAGCTCCTTCTCTTCCTCTCTCTCTCTCTCTCTCTCAGTGGGTCAGCGTCCATGGCACGTCTTGCAGCACATCTGTCTGAAGTACGCACGGCCACAGAACTTGAACTTCAGCACCAGTGGGCAGTAGGCCACTTTGTTTACGTCTTTGCATTCTGGAGAGAAAAATACAAAAGTTAGAAGGTAAAGGAAAGAAGAAGACCAAGAGGAGAGGAATGACAATGTCTATGAGCCACGTGTGTGTGTGTGTGTGTGTGTGTGTGTGTGTGTGTGTGTGTGTGTGTGTGTATGTGTGTGTGTGTGTGTGTATGTGTGTGTATGTGTGTGTCTGTGTGTATATGTCTGTGTGTGTGTGTATATGTCTGTGTCTGTGTCTGTGTGTGTGTCTGTGTGTGTGTCTGTGTGTGTGTATGTCTGTGTGTATATGTCTGTGTCTGTGTGTGTGTATGTCTGTGTGTATATGTCTGTGTCTGTGTGTGTGTATGTCTGTGTGTATATGTCTGTGTCTGTGTGTGTGTGTGTATGTCTGTGTGTATATGTCTGTGTCTGTGTGTGTGTATGTCTGTGTCTGTGTGTGTGTATGTCTGTGTATGTCTGTGTCTGTGTGTGTGTATGTCTGTGTGTGTGTGTATGTATGTCTGTGTGTGTGTATATGTCTGTCTGTCTGTCTGTCTGTCTGTCTGTCTGTCTGTCTGTCTGTCTGTCTGTCTGTCTGTCTGTCTGTCTGTCTGTCTGTCTGTCTGTCTGTCTGTCTGTCTGTCTGTCTGAGTCTGTGTGTCTGTGTGTACGTGCGTGTATGTGTGCATCCATGTTGTAATATTGCTGTTCGATTCAAATGAATTAAATGCATTCCAGACCAGTGTTTCTAACCTCCTGCAGGTGTACCGGCACCGGTCCCAGAGATAATTGTCTGACACCTATTTAGTCAGGTCTTAGCTTACATTTACATTACATTTTAGTCATTTAGCAGACGCTCTTATCCAGAGCGACTTACAGTAGTGAATGCATACATTTCATACAATTTCATACATTTTTTTTCTGTGCTGTTAGATTTAATATGAGCGGTCCTCCGAGCCTGTCCCTGGAACAAATAAGGTTGAGTAACACTGTGGAATATTCCAAGTTTCTCTTGTCTCTTACAACAACCAGCCCTAATAAATCTCCCCTCCGTGTTGCTGGGTAGTGGTATGTCCCAGCTGATGGATGGCCTGCTGTAAGGCTCCCGCCTTTCTCTCCCTCCCTCTCTATGTGTGCTATATGATTAAGTAAGGAGGACAAACCATACCAAAGGAACATCTAGAACTATCTCACTTCACATGAGCACCTTTCTGTTAATCACGTTGGCCCCGTCTTCTGAAAAGGACTATTATTCGGCCTTTCTAAGCTCTTACTCTTACCGGTATGTGCAGGATCAGCTCCTTTCTCTTCCTTCTTACATCGTATGTATCAATCCAGGTCGGTCTCATTGAGGTAAAACGGATTTTGTAAAAGAAACCTGGTTCTTATGCTCCTTCACAGATGAATAATCATAAGCAACCATTACCGTCTGTCTTGAGTGTGGGCTTGTAGTAGTAGTCCGAGTCTCTCTGTCTGTCTGTACGGGACAATGAGCCTGAAGCTAACCCCATTAGCCGTTAGCGTCTCCACACCCCTTGCCCTGCTCAGCGTTTCCACCCATCAGCGTGCTGCCTGGGCCTGTCCCTAGGCATCCTAACACACATCCATCATGGCAGGCAGAGGATCGAGGGTCCAGGCTGCTCTGATCCGCAGCCAGGTCAACCTCAATGGGGAGATAAATGTGGTGTGTTCCGTGAGAGTTGTGTCACCCCACCGTGTTCAGGTCATACGGCTTGGTTGGTGGGTGAGGGCTCTGTGTGTGTGTGTGTTCTGTACTCACCGTCACCGTTGGCGATGGGCATGGCGTCACACTTGCTCTCACACTGCTGCATGGCAGTGGGTCTGAGGCCCTCGGTACACTCACTGGAGGGCTGGCCCGTGTAGGAGAGACACTGCACAGTCCGCATCTGCTGGCCCAGCCCACACTGCGCTGAGCACTGTGGTGAAACACACACACACACACATTATTAATCACATACTGCAGTCAAAAGACACAGAGTTATTAACCCTCAACACAGCCACACTGTTAAAACTCACACCCATATGTTATAACCTATAGTAATTGAGTCATATACACAGTCATGCAGCTTTACTGCTGTTTGGCGGTGTAATGTTGATGGCGTTTAATGAAAATGGGGAGCCAGGTAGCCTAGCGGTTAGAGCATTGGGCCAGTAACCAAAAGGTTACCTCTATGGGCCAAGCTTAGCTTAGCCTAGTCTGAGTGTGCAGATTCTCACTGCCCCCTGTGGGGCCTTCTCGGCAGACACTCAGGGAGTCTGACTAATCGCTACGGACACAGTAGCTCATCCTATTAAGTCACCATTAAGAGCAAGGTGAGAGAGAGAGAGAGAGAGAGAGAGAGAGAGAGAGAGAGAGAGTTGAAAAGCCAAGGTAAGTAGAATGGGCTTCCTGAACTGTTTAAGTGACTGAGTCTGAACACAGAAACATACAGTACATGCACATGAATAGAAATAGAATGAATGTGCAGAGAAATAGAATGAACGTGCAGAGAAATAGAATGAACGTGCAGAGAAATAGAATGAACGTGCAGAGAAATAGAATGAACGTGCAGAGAAATAGAATGAACGTGCAGAGAAATAGAATGAACGTGAAAATAAATAGAATGAACATTCTACATGCACAGACGATTATGGGAGGAATGTGATACAGTAGTAATTATTTAATGGGCATCAGTCAGACTGCAGTCAGCTGGTTTACATTAGAACAGAGTGATGGTAACGACCAGCTATAGACACAAGAGACATGCAGTTAGTTGCATCAGCTGGAAACATCTAGTTAACTACTGTACATCAGCCAGGGTTATCAGTCCATCATAACAGTTCTCCTGTCAATGTTATTATCTGTACTGTAGTAGTGCTCTGGGGCGGCAGGTAGCCTAGTGTTTAGAGCGTTGGGCCAGTAACCGAAAGGCTGCTGGATCGAATCCCCGAGCTGACAAGGTAAAAATCTGCTGTTCTACCCCTGAACAAGGCAGTTAACCCACTGTTCCCTTGGCGCCGAAGACGTGCATGTTGATTAAGGCAGCCCCCCACACCTCTCTGATTCAGAGGGGTTGGGTTCAATGCGGAAGACACGTTTCAGTTGAATGCATTCAGTTGTACAACTGACTAGCTATCCCCCTTTCCCTTCTCTTAGTTGTCTATAACGAGAGAATTTCTCTGGTCAGGTTCTGTAGTAGAAGGCTTCTAGATATACCTGGATGTTATTTAGGGGCCTAACCAGGTTGTGGTGGGATTGCAGTGGTGGACTTTGTTGTGGTATTAAAGGAACTGCGGGGGGGTTAGAGGTTAGAGGTCATGGGTTCTGGTCCCAGGTTCTCATAACAACAACACCCGGTGCTCCCACTTCAATCAGCCCATCGAACAACAGGGTTGTTGGGTCTAATATATACCAGTAACACCACAGCTTTAAGTTTGTTTGGACCAAGGACTTTCTCACGCACTGGCCAAGGAGAGATATATATACCTATCTCTCTCTCTCTCTTACTTTCTCTCTCCCATTGGCCCATTCCTCTCTCCCTCCTCTCATTCCCTCTCCCTCCCCCTCTATAATTACGCCTTTCACCCTCTCCACTCCTGTTGTCTCTCCCCCCTGTCTCTCCTCTCCCTGAGCCATAGAAAGGGCAGCTTGTTGTGAAGGTCGTGCTTCACTCCCCGGTTTCGCTGCCGGAGGCCAAAAGGTCACTGGTTCAAATCCCACTTAAGACCCTCCATTGACGTGGGCCATCTGTCAGGGCCGGCCTGGGCCCTAATAAAGGCAGTCTAATTGGGAGGAGATGACATGCCGGCTGGGATGTGAGGATCAGAGCCTGATCTGAAGGGAGGGTAAGCCTGGTGGCCCGGTGGGCACAGGGGCCAGACACGTGTTGATGGGATGGTTGAGATCTGACTGGGGCCACAGCACACAATCACACACACACACACACACACACACACACACACACACACACACACACACACACACACACACACACACACACACACACACACACACACACACACACACACACAGGCAGACAGACAGGTTGGACAGGCAGATGTGATCAGCTCTCTAGGGACCCCAGTTTATGATTAAACCATCAATTCTGTTGGCTGTTCACCAAAACAGGGGATTTGGTGTCTGTTCATATTAGAATAGCTTAGTTTACCTGCCTTTGGTACAAACATGTTGACATCCTCATCTCAAGACATATTGAAGCAATGAAAAGTGAATGGAAAAGTGAAAGGAAGCAATGATTTCTGAAGGGGGAACCAATCTTACCTGTCCCCATTCCCCTGGGATCCATCTAGGTGGCGGACAGCGTCCCAGACTACAGCGGATCCTGACGGGGGGCTTATTGTGGGAGGGACAGTGGGCGGGCGGGAAGGTCTTGGTCAGGTCGTTGCTCTTACACAGCACAATGCGGTGCTTGAACCCAGAGCCACATTTGGGTGTGCACTGGGAGCAGAAGGAAGAACAGAAAAGCTCAATAAAACGATTCACCTTTGACTTTTTTCGAGATGAAACATTTCTAGTTCCCTATTACAACTACTGCGGTCACGCAAAGCAATCCCAGTGGACAAAACAGGTTAAAATGACCCGTTTTTCCCGCTGGGATGTAAAAAGAGGCAGTCCTTCTCCTACCTCTGACCAATCCAGAGTGACCCACCGAGGGGGGCAGGACTGGTTGTTGCAGGCCTCTCGTTCTATTGGTCGGTGCGTCAGACAGTGGCTGTCCTCCAGGGTCTCCTCCTCAGCAGGACCCATCTTCCTGATGCACAGAACCGTCCGAGTCTGCATCCCGCCGTCACATGTCTTCCCACAGTCCGACCAGTCCCCGATAAACCACCTATAACAGCACGATCACCAACATTACAACAACGGCTTAACAGTAACTGGATTAGAACAACAATGGAACTGTCACTTTAAGAGGACAGTCCCATTGGAGCCATATGGATTAGATCAGTTTTCATATGGCCCCCAGTATTATGCAGTATCAGAAATTGGATAATATGCTTCAATTGTATACTCTGGAGGAAATATTTTCCTGTGCGCTGCCAAGACTAATTCCCTTTAAGGGCAACACATTTTTCTAACTACACAACATGTTGTCAGTACACAGCCAACACAGCCATCCAGCGACTGGGAGACGTTACATTCCTGATCCATCTTACGTCATTCCACAGGAATGTACAGAGAATTAACATTGTCTCCCAACATCTGGGTCGCCTTCCATCCCCCCCCCCCCCCGCCCATGCCACGCTGGGTATTCTAAAACAATCATGTTCACACGCTCATGTCGATCCAGTACTCTCTCTGACTGTGGACACTATGTTTGCGTTCCTGATTGAAAAACTGTAGCAGTTCACTTAGATACTGCAACGGGCAACAAGGGCTGTCTGAGAAGAGAGAGAGAAAAAAAAGGAATCCACTAACAAGCTGAATACTCATAGATAGTGTTTGTTCCTATGTCAACCTGGCCCTTTAATGGAGTGAGCTGATGAGTTCAAAGATAGCTTTCTTGGACATTGAGTGAAGCCAGGAACGGGCTCCATATCAGTTCATTACAGATGCCCATCTAACCGTAACGACTTATTCGTCTACACCCAAATATACACACACACATCACTGTTGGCAGATGGCTTCAGCCCATAGGCCAAAAGTATTTAATCCTTTTTTTCCCAATTGAACATCTGAGACATGATTGAACTCTGTCTGACCGTTCCCTCAGGCCTTGCGGAGAGGCTAAGCGTTTTTGGCCACAACACACACACACACACACACACACACGGACACACACTCTCAAGGATGCTTGCGTGCACTCACCACTCACTCACTCACACAGAGACGGACACACACACTCGTGCGTATATTATCCGTCAACGGTTCATAGCGTAAACTAGCCAATGCAATTAAACGCAGGTGGTCATTTTCAGCATTTTCATTCTTGGGCATAAAACAAGCTTCGAAAAGAGTTAACATATGAAGTTATAAATCACTGCCGTTTTATTTGAGCATTTTCTTCAAAACACATTTTACAGCTAAGGGGCTCCTTGTAGGCAAATGAATGTAGCAAGTCATTATCGTTTGTTTACGAAATAGTCTTAACCAGAGCTTATGATAGACCTACATGCTTGTGTCGTCTTCTGGACCCACTCCCCCCACTATCGACTATTAGTTGGTCTCTGGTTGTGTCATTGAAAGGTTGTATGTAATAAGTGATCCAACACCAGGGTTGGTACTTCCTGTGAGCAAAGTTAGCATACAGTACACCCATCCAGCATAGTTTAGCAGGATACCTTTCTTTTCCAAGATGGACATTAGGTTAATAGAGTCTGAGGGTCTTACCTGGGGAGCAGGTACTGTACGTGACCACTGTATTGTATTGTATTGCAATGCATTGTATTTTATTGCATTGTATTGTATTGCATTGTGTTGTATGGTATTGTATTACATTGTATGGTATTGTATTGCATTGTATTGTATTGTATTGTATGGTATTGTATTGCATTGTATTGTATGGCATTGTATTGAATTGTATTGTATTGTATTGTATTACATGGTATTGTATGTGATGTTGGTTGAGAGTGACTGGTAGTCTTACATACTCTGGGGGGGCAGATACCTTACATGACCACTGTATAGTAATGAATTGGACCGTATTGTCCTGTATAGTACTGAATTGAAGCGTATTGTCCTGTATAGTACTGAATTGAAGCGTATTGTCCTGTATAGTACTGAATTGAAGCGTATTGTCCTGTATAGTACTGAATTGAAGCGTATTGTCCTGTATAGTACTGAATTGAAGCGTATTGTCCTGTATAGTACTGAATTGGACCGTATTGTCCTGTATAGTACTGAATTGAAGCGTATTGTCCTGTATAGTACTGAATTGAAGCGTATTGTCCTGTATAGTACTGAATTGAAGCGTATTGTCCTGTATAGTACTGAATTGAAGCGTATTGTCCTGTATAGTACTGAATTGAAGCGTATTGTCCTGTATAGTACTGAATTGGACCGTATTGTCCTGTATAGTACTGAATTGAAGCGTATTGTCCTGTATAGTACTGAATTGAAGCGTATTGTCCTGTATAGTACTGAATTGAAGCGTATTGTCCTGTATAGTACTGAATTGAAGCGTATTGTCCTGTATAGTACTGAATTGAAGCGTATTGTCCTGTATAGTACTGAATTGGACCGTATTGTCCTGTATAGTACTGAATTGAAGCGTATTGTCCTGTATAGTACTGAATTGAAGCGTATTGTCCTGTATAGTACTGAATTGAAGCGTATTGTCCTGTATAGCACTGTATTGTAGATGAAAGTCTTACTGTACGTACTCTGGGGGACACGGTTCAGTGTTGCAGGACCTCTGGTTCTCCGGAGGTTTGTTGTCTGGGTCACAGTAGCTGTTCTGCACCACCGAGTTATCATCCAGACGCTTACACAGCACTTCCTGCTTCTGAGAACCTAACAGAGAAGGGGGAACACACACACATACACACACAACACACAGTTATTGTCCAGCCTCTTCCTGTATGATGCATCACTTCCTGGGAACCCTGACTTGAGAAGGGGAGCAAAAACACACACGACACCCTGATTAACTTTTGATTCCTGAAAATGTAAGAAAATACAGTACCGAAATCACCTTCTTATTCTCCTGCACATGAACCAGAGTGCAGCAGGCAGCTCCATACGGTGCAGTGTGTCTGTGTTTGGGTGGAGACGTAAGGGATGGTTTCAGTCTGTGGTAAACCCAGATGTGTAAATGCCTGGTGCCTTACAGGATATGTTGGTAAAAATCACTTTTACAGAGCAGCTCTTTACTTTGGCTGCTGGCGCAGAGTCTGAGGGCTACCGTATCGCTGTCACCCAACTCTCTGTGTGTGTGTGTGTGTGTGTGTGTGTGTGTGTGTGTGTGTGTGTGTGTGTGTGTGTGTGTGTGTGTGTGTGTGTGTGTGTGGGGGGGGTCTCATGGGACATATCCTAGGACCTACACCATACTAATCTTGCCCACCAACTGGCTCTTGCTCTGTCAACTCATCTGGTTTCCAAGCGCCTCAGAACGGGACATGACTGGAAGTCTGTGGCAGGAGCGGACGAAACAACCGCTGATTTTAATTGGCTGATCTCTCCGTCCATCATCACTACCTAGCAGAACCCTTAGAACCTCCCCTTTTGGATTTCGAAGTGCGAGCAGCACACTGACCAAGGAGGTGAGTTGGGGAAATCGGTGGTCCCGGTGATAGACCATTTTATTTTCATTGTCCCATCTAATACAGCTGTAGCAGGCTCTCTTCCGCCTCGATTTGAACCGACGCGCCCTTTCAAGTCCTCACTTTGTTGCACAGTGTTTCCAGGCTGTATATGCAATATCAATTGAGCCTGGGGACGAGGTGAACGCCATGCTGGTCTGACTGGTGCAAGGAGATATGCACGTGTGCGTAAGGTGACAGAGAGAGAGTGTGTGAGTGGGTGCCTGCCTGCTTTCCTTTGTATAGTGGCATACACACCCATAGTACAGCTGATATATGGATTGGTGTTAAAGTATCACGCTTGCAGAGGGTAGCGAAGTTGCCTTGGATGCCAGAAGATGTTTTTAAAAGGTCGTATTAGCACTGAGATGCATTAAATGAAATGTTAGGATTAGCAGCATCAGCTAAATCCAACGGCCATATGATTTAAGGCCCACATTCAAAACGTAAGGATCTGTTGTATTGATTTTGATATGTTGTAAACTGTTGCTTGGTAGAAGTCCCAAAAGCCAAAAGGTCATATACATATTACAATGCTAAGGTATAAACATCTATGTGATACTATATCTCCTTTCTCAACAACTCTATTTTGGGGTCTTTTTCAGTTCTGCGTATGTGTTTTTTGTTTCGAATGTTGCAGGCATTTAGTGGCCGTGCTCGACAGCTGGAGAGGAACCGTATTTAGTTCTTCATAAAAGCCCATTGCTTTTGGGGGTAAAATTAGTCGGTTTAGTCATTCTTGAGGCAGTGGTGGACATTTCGCTGTGGTTTCAGAGTTAGGAGGTTTCAGTATGCAGTAGGACAAGGGTTTTGGAGCGGCAGACCGTAGTATCTCTGGCAAGCCAGATTGTATGCTAGCTAGCCCTGGTTAACCCGAAGATATGCAAAGCAGCTCATTAATAGAAATTACACCATATTCATGTGCCTGGTTTAAATATGGAAAACACATATTAAGTTTGTCTTAAAAGCTGAAATTACATTTAGAAAGCAATAAAGTTATGATCCTACAAAACCCATGTGAAATTATCATACTGGGTTACCCCACAGTATTCTCCAGTATTTCCTTAAGTATTGGTTGGTCCGGACTGGAAAGACACACACAAGACACAATGTATCTCATGTTGGAGAAAGCTACTGTTATTGAAAAGAAAACAATAAAAATGTCGACAGTGTGTAACCATATTCCATTACCAGATAGCTAGAACAGCACTTTTAAAAAGCCATAGATCTCTGACACCTAAACTCATGCTCCCCACAGTCTCCATATTTACAGTTTTGTGTTCCGTAGGGCACAATGTTGAACATAGCCATAACGTTTTGCAACGGAAGGCAAAAATGTGCTTCTTTATTGGACAGGGAGGATTGGATAACTTCAAGTACCCAGTTTCAAAATGTTTTCTCTTGTTTGGTGCCTAATGACCAGGTCAGAGCCATATATGGGCATGTGGTTGGTGCAGCGCATACCTCCAGCGCAGGTGGTGGAGCAGTCGGACCAGACCAGATGGTGCCAGGAGAAGCCCACCTCATTGTCCCCACTTCCTGTCCTCTGGATGGGAACGTTGAACTTATAACGGATCCCCATGTTCTGTTCCTGGAGAAGAACCTGGAAGTGAGAGGAAGACATTGTTTGATTATACGCATTTGCAGCGTTGGCTTCAGTTCCATATTAATTCATTTTAAGTGCAGGTCCTGAATTGAAATAAACCGAAATTAAACAGCTAAAATGGAATTGACCCAAAACTTTATCGTATTTTGCTTTATGCTTTTTTTGTGTTTTTGCTAAATGTCTGCTCAGCCCACTTGCCCACACCGCTCTATATATGTAATGTATACAATAACTATGTATTAATACTATGATCCTCCCATTCTATGGAACGCCCACTGCCCTCATATGTCATGTCAGCTAATATGTTTTACTAGACGGAACGGATAAGGTTAACTTTGATTCTATACAAGTATAGAAAATTCCAACTTATCACATGGAATGTGCAAGGTCTACATGACGGGGAGGGAAAAGCATATGGTTCTCAAACACTTAAAGAGAATGTCAGCAGACGTGGTTACATTTAAAAATAGGAGAAATGGAACATTTAAAGAGGAGCTGGGTTGGAGAGGCATATGCTGCCACCAACTGTAGTAACAGCAGAGGTGTAGGCATCCTGATAAATAAGAATACACCCTTCCCCTTATATCCCAGCACATGGACCAAGAAGGCTGTTTTCTAATGTTTAATTGTACCTTACATGGTGAAAAATACACATTGATTTCAATGTACAGTGCATTCGGAAAGTATTCAGACACCTTGACTTCTTCCACATTTTGTTACGTTACAGCCTTATTCTGAAATGGATTAAAAGTTTTTTTTCCCCCTCATCAATCTACACACAATACCCCATAATGACAAAGTGAAAACTCGTTTTTAGAAATTTTAGCAAATGTATAAAAAAAATAAACAACTGAAATATCACATTTATATAAGTATTCAGACCCTTTACTTAGTACTTTGTTGAAGAACCTTTGGCAGCGATTACAGCCTCAAGTCTTCTTGGGTATGATGCTACAAACTTGGCACACCTGTATTTGGGGAGTTTCTCCTATTCTTCTCTGCAGATCCTCTCAAGCTCTGTCAGGTTGGATGGGGAGTGTTGCTTCACAGTTATTTTCAGGTCCCTCCAGAGATGTTCGATCGGGTTCAAGTCCGGGCTTTGGCTGGGCCACTCAAAGGCATTCAGAGACTTGTCCCGAAGTCACTCCTGCGTTGTCTTGGCTGTGTGCTTAGGGTTGTTGTCCTGTTGGAAGGTGAACCTTCACCCCAGTCTGAGGTCCTGAGCGCTCTGGAGCAGGTTTTTATCAAGGATCTTTCTTTACTTTGCTCCGTTCATCTTTGCCTCGATCCTGACTAGTCTCCCAGTACCTGCTGCTGAAAAACATCCCCACAGCATGATGCTGCCACCAACATGCTTCACCGTAGGGATGGTGCCAGGTTTCCTCCAGATGTGACGCTTGGCATTCAGGCCAAATAGTTCAATATTGGTTTCATCAGACCAGAAAATCTTGTTTCTCATGGTCTGAGAGTTTTTAGGTGCCTTTTGGCAAACTCCAAGCAGGAGTGGCTTCCGTCTGGCCACTCTACCATAAAGGCCTGATTTGTGGAGTGCTGCAGAGATGGTTGTCCTTCAGGAAGGTTCTCCCATCTCCACAGAGGAACTCAAGAGTTCTGTCAGAGTGACCATCAGGTTCTTGGTCATTTCCCTAACCAAGGCCCTTCTCCCCTGATTGCTCAGTTTGGCTGGGAGGCCAGCTCTAGAAAGAGTCTTGGTGGTTCCAAAGTTCTTCCATTTAAGAATGATGGAGGCCACTGTGTTCTTTGGGGACCTTCAATGCTGCAGAAATGTTTTGGTACCCTTCCCCATATCTGTGCCTCGACACAATCCTGTCTCGGAGCTCTACGGACAATTCCTTCGACCTCATGGGTTGGTTTTTGCTCTCACATGCACTATCAACTGTGGGACATTTTTATAGAGGATGATCAATGGAAACTGGATGCACCTGTGATCAATTTAGAATCTCATAGCAAAGGGTCTGAATACTTATGTAAATAAGGTATTTCAGTTTTTATTCTTCATAAATTAGCAAAAATGTCTAAAAACCTGTTTTCGCTTTGTCATTATGGGGTATTGTGCTTAGATTGATGAGAAAAAAAACGTTTAATCTAATCATTTTTAGAATAAGGCTGTAACGTTACAAAATGTGGAAAAAGGGAAGGGGTCTGAATAGTTTCCAAATACACTGTATATCCCACCAGGGGAAAGTCTGGTGTTTTTAGCTATATTAGCAGGTGACCTAAATTATACATTCGATAAGATTGACAGATGTGGTAATAAAAAAGGCACATTTAGGCTGGAAAATAATTTACAGGACACCTAGAGAGTATTATTCCTAACTACAAAATACTATTTCTTTCTTTCTCAAAGTAAGAAATGCTATTCAAGAATTGATTGCATTTTTTTCTATTGACTGGATTTAAAAATGAAGGATATAGTGATATCAGATCATTCTCCAGTATCATGAAATACACTTAGCGACAGAATTTGGAGAATGAACAGAGCGCGTCTTCTGCACCTGAAATTTATTGAAAACCTTTACCATTACAAATGTTGGCCTACAGTGCCTTCAGAAAGTATTCACACTGTCACGACAGTGACGGATGGTGGCGCCCCTCCTCGGCCGGGCGGAGCTCGGAGGTCGTCGTCGCCGGCCTACTAGTTACCATCGATCCCTTTTTGTTTCACTTTAGTTTGGTTAGGTCTAGGTAGGCACGCACCTGTTTTGGGTTAGTCATTAGTAAGGGGGGGTTATTTAGGTTAGCGTAGGATGTATGTGGTTGTACGTGATTGTGTTGCTTGTCCGGGTTTTTTGTGCGAAAAGAACGTGTACTGAGTTTTCCTTCTGCCAGTGGTTTATTTTCTTTGTGTACACCATCACAGAATATTTAAGGGCTGCGCCCCTATACTTTGACGACCACATCCAGTTGCTTCAAATAAAGAAGTGTGGTCACGAACTCTCTGTCCCTGCGCCTGACTCTACCTCTCCTGTTGTTCTTCGAGCCAGCCCGTGACAGAAATCACGTACCTCAACTTAATGGAGTCAGCAGGAGCTTCAGCGCCAGCCATGTCCATGGAGGAAACCGTAGACCAACACTCCACCCTGCTCCACCGGCTGGGGAAGGCCATGGATCAGCTGTTGGCGCGCCTGGAGAGCTGGGACCGACGCGCTCTCGGCCCCCCGAACGCGGCAGGCCAACAGCCTGCGCCCCCCCCAGCACCCACAGCCCCCAGTACCAGTGGAGTGAAACTCGCTCCCCCCAGGGAGTACGATGGAGCGGCCGCTGGGTGTAAGGGCTTCTTACTCCAGTTGGAGTTATACCTGGCGACCGTTCGTCCCTCTCCCTCGGGGGAGGAGAGCGTCAGCGTCCTCGTCTCCTGTCTCACGGGTAAGGCCCTGGAATGGGCAAACGCCGTGTGGGACAGTCCGGACTCAGCCAGGGACAACTACCCAGAGTTCACCCGCCGCTTTCGGGCAGTATTCAATCATCCCCCGGAGGGGAGAGCGGCGGGTGAGCGGCTGTTTCACCTGAGGCAGGAGACGAGGAGCGCGCAGGGTTTCGCTCTCGAGTTCCGGACCCTGGCCGCAGGAGCAGGGTGGAATGAGAGGGCCCTTATAGATCACTACCGTTGTAGTTTGAGGGAGGACGTCCGACGGGAATTAGCCTGTCGGGACACGACCCACACACTGGACCAACTGGTGGATCTGTCCATCCGACTGGACAATCTGCTGGCCGCCCGCGGACGTCCGACCCGGGCCCTGCTCATTCCACCCTCCAGCCCTCCTGCTCCCACGCCTATGGAGATAGGGGGGCAGCAGCCAGGAAGACTGGAGGGGGAGGTCGCTCCTGCACCTCATGTGGTCGCAGAGGGCACACTGTGGACCGGTGCTGGGGAGACTCCCCTAGGAGTCCAGACGGCAGGCAGAGCGCTCCTTTGACACCTCAGGTGAGTCAGCACCAGCCTCACCCAGAGCCCCCTGTCCGTCACATGTATGTATCAGTGTCTTTTCCTTGTTTCTCCCCTCACTCCCGGTTTAAGGCGCTAGTCGATTCAGGCGCAGCAGGGAGTTTTATGGACCGTGGGGTCGCGGCTAAGTTAGGGATTCCCCTGGTCCAGTTGGATCAACCCTTCCCCGTGCACGCCCTAGACAGTCGACCACTAGGGTCAGGGCTGGTCAGGGAGGTCACTGTGCCTCTGGTCATGGTAATGCGGGGGGGTCATGAGGAGCGGATTAGTCTTTTCCTCATCGATTCCCCAGCGTTTCCAGTGGTTCTAGGGATTCCCTGGCTAGCCACTCACAACCCTAATATTTCGTGGGGACAGAGGGCTCTTAAGGGGTGGTCAAATGAGTGCTCGGGCAGGTGCATAGGAGTTTCCATCGGTGCGACTACGGTGGAGAGTCCAGACCAAGTCTCCACCGTGCGCATTCCCTCAGAGTATGCCGACTTGGCTATCGCCTTCAGTAAAACGAAGGCGACCCAATTACCACCTCATCGACGAGGAGACTGTGCGATAAACCTCCAGGTGGGCGCTGCCCTTCCTCATAGTCACGTTTATCCCCTGTCTCAGGAGGAAACAGCGGCTATGGAGACATACGTCACTGAGTCCTTGAGGCAGGGATACATTCGGCCATCTCACTTACCCGTCTCCTCGAGCTTCTTTTTCGTGAAGAAGAAGGAGGGAGGTCTGCGCCCGTGCATTGACTATAGAGGTCTAAATGCCATCACAGTGGGTTTCAGTTACCCACTACCTCTCATCGCCTCGGCGATGGAGTCATTTCACGGGGCGCGCTTCTTCACGAAATTGGATCTCAGGAGCGCATATAATCTGGTGCGTATCCGAGGAGGGGACGAGTGGAAAACTGCATTTAGTACCACATCTGGCCATTATGAGTACCTCGTCATGCCGTATGGGTTAAAGAATGCTCCCGCAGTCTTTCAATCCTTTGTGGACGAGATTCTCCGGGACCTGCTCGGTCAGGGTGTAGTGGTGTACATCGATGACATTCTGGTCTACTCCGCTACACGCGCCGAGCATGTGTCTCTGGTGCGTAAAGTGCTTGGGCGACTGGTGGAGCATGACCTATACGTCAAGGCTGAGAAATGTGAGTTTTCCAAACCAGCCGTCTCTTTCTTGGGGTATCGCATTTCCTCATCAGGGGTAGTGATGGAATGTGACCGCGTCTCAGCCGTGCGTAATTGGCCGACTCCCACCACGGTGAAGGAGGTGCAGCGGTTTTTGGGATTTGCCAATTACTACCGGAGGTTTATTCGGGGCTTTGGGCAGGTGGCGGCTCCCATTACCTCACTGTTGAAGGGAGGCCCGGTGCGGTTGCAGTGGTCCGCGGAGGCGGACAGGGCCTTTAGTCGTCTGAAGGTTTTGTTCACCGACGCTCCGGTGCTGGCGCACCCGGACCCCTCTTTGCCCTTCATAGTGGAGGTGGACGCGTCCGAGGCTGGGGTAGGAGCCGTGCTGTCCCAGCGCTCGGGCGCCCCCCCCAAGCTCCGCCCCTGCGCCTTCTTCTCTAGGAAGTTGAGTCCGGCGGAGCGTAACTATGATGTGGGGGACAGGGAGCTGTTGGCTGTGGTCAGAGCCCTGAAGGTGTGGAGACATTGGCTTGAGGGGGCGCGTCACCCTTTTCTCATCTGGACTGACCACCGCAATCTGGAGTACATCCGGGCGGCGAGGAGACTGAACCCGCGTCAAGCCAGGTGGGCGATGTTCTTTACGAGATTTCGGTTTAACATCTCGTATATCCCAGGTTCCCGGAACACTAAGGCCGACGCACTGTCTCGTCTCCATGACGCCGAGGAACGGTCCACCGATCTCACGCCCATACTTCCAGCCTCCTGCCTGGTGGCACCGGTGGTCTGGGAGGTGGACGCGGACATCGAGCGGGCGTTACGGACGGAGCCTACTCCTCCGCAGTGTCCAGTGGGTCGTAAGTACGTTCCGCTCGGTGTTCGCGATCGGCTGATTCGGTGGGCTCACACGCTTCCCTCCTCGGGTCACCCAGGGGTTGAGCGGACAGTGCGTGGTCTTAGTGGGAGATACTTGTGGCCCACCTTGGTGAGGGACGTGAGGCACTATGTCTCCTCCTGTTCGGTGTGCGCTCAGAGTAAGGCTCCCAGGCACCTGCCTAGAGGGAAATTACAACCCCTCCCGGTTCCACAACGACCATGGTCCCACCTGGCGGTGGATTTCTTGACCGATCTCCCGCCGTCTCAGGGCAACACTACGATCCTGGTCGTTGTGGACCGGTTTTCTAAGTCCTGCCGTCTGCTTCCGTTACCCGGTCTTCCTACGGTCCTGCAGACCGCGGAAGCCTTATTCACCCACGTCTTCCGGCACTACGGGGTGCCCGAGGATATCGTCTCAGATCGAGGCCCCCAGTTCACGTCCCGAGTGTGGCGGGCGTTTATGGAGCGACTGGGGGTTTCGGTCAGTCTGACCTCGGGGTTTCACCCCGAAAGTAATGGGCAGGTGGAAAGGGTAAACCAGGAGGTGGGCAGGTTCCTGCGGTCCTACTGCCAGGACCGGCCGGGGGAGTGGGCAAGGTTCGTGCCATGGGCCGAAATGGCTCAGAACTCTTTGCGCCACTCCTCCACCAACATGTCACCATTCCAATGTGTGTTGGGTTATCAGCCGGTCCTGGGGCCATGGCATCAGAGCCAGACGGAGGCCCCTGCGGTGGAGGAATGGGTGCAGCGCTCAAGGGAGACCTGGAACGCTGTGCAGGAATCCCTGGAACGAGCCAGGGAGCGACAAAAAGCGAGCGCTGACCGGCACCGCAGCGAGGCCCCCGTGTTCACCCCAGGGGAGAGAGTCTGGCTCTCGACCCGGAACCTGCCCCTCTGCCTGCCCTGCCGGAAGCTGGGTCCGCGGTTTGTGGGGCCATTTAAAGTCCTGAGGAGAATAAACGAGGTGTGTTACAGATTACAACTTCCTTCTTATTATCATATTAACCCCTCGTTTCATGTGTCTGTAGCTTTTCAGAATTCACCAATAAATTGGTCCACATGGAAAACTAAAGGCACAGAATCTGTAAATGACTTGGTAACAGGAAATATATTTATTTCCATGATAGAATTAAAAAGTAATTTTGGACTGACCAATATAGATAGTTTCAAATACATGCAATTTAAAAATTACATATCACAAAATGTATATTTCAATCTTTTGGACCTTAGAGCAACCTTGAGAAAATCTGATTTGAGTCGGAAAAGAATGTTCATATGATCGGGAAACTATACAAAACCTTGAAGAGAGCATACCCAACTGACAATCTCTTAGAAAAAAATATAAACTTTAAAAAAGCTGATGTTGGCACAAGATGGAGGGAAGGTTGGAGATAACTAAATAATGTACGTTTAGAATGTATCACACAAGAGACAAAATGCACATTCTACAGCACAACGGCAGAGTCATGTTTTAAGTGTAAAACTACAATGAGCAAAAATATAAACGCAACATGTAAAGTGTACCCATGTTTCATGAGCTGAAATTACACAGGTGCACCTTGTGCTGGGGACAATAAAAGTCCACTCTAAAATGTGCAGTTTTTTCACACAACACAATGGCACAGATGTCTCAAGTTTTGAGGGAGCTTGCAATTGGCATGCTGACTGCAGGAATGTCCAACAGAGCTGTTGCCAGAGAATTTAATGTTCATTTCTCTACCATAAGCTGCCTGGAACATCATTTTATAGAATTTGGCAGTATGTACAACCGCAGTCCACGTGCATGGCGTCATGTGGGCGAGCGCTTCGCTGATGTCACTGTAGTAAACAGAGTGCCCCATGGTGGCGGTGGGGTTATGGTATGGACAGGCATAAGCTACAGACAACGAACACAACTGCATTTTATCGATGGCAAATTGAATGCACAGAGATAACGTGACGAGATCCTGAGGCCCATTGTTGTGCCATTCCTCCGCCGCCGTCACCTCATGTTTCAGCATGATAATGCACTGCCCCATGTCGCAAGGATCTGTACACAATTCCTGGAAGCTAAACATTTCCCAGTTCTTCCATGGCCTGCATACTCACCAGACACGTACGACAGTGTGTTCCAGATCCCGCCAATATCCAGCAACTTCACACAGCCATTGAAGAGGAGTGGGACAACATTCCACAGTCCACAATCAACAGCCTGATCAACTCTATACGAAGGAAATGTGTTGCTCTGCATGAGGCAAATGGTGGTCACACCAGATACTGACTGGTTTTCTGATCCACGCCCCTACCTTTTTTTTTTAAGGTATCTGTGACCAACAGATGCATATCTGTATTCCCAGTCATGTGGAATCCATAGATTACGGCCTAATGTTGCGTCTATATTTTTGCTCAGCATAATAATGACTCAATAACCCATGCTTTCTGGGAATGCTATAAACTGGCTGTCAGAAGTATTACAATGTAAACACACTTTTAATGCGTCTGTCTGCATATTTCACGACAGGACATATGGGGGCGTAGCGAGATACCCGATGGGTTGAACGATTCTCTTCTCATCACTCATCTTGAAAAAAAAAACGGGTTTCTAAAAACGTGGAAATGTCAATCTGCCATCATTAACACAATGTAAAAATCAAAATGATTTATTATTGAAATATAGAATAAGTCCCCAGTAAAGAGTTGTTACGTGTTCCTCTTACTGTGCAGTACTGCAGCGGAGACTCTAATCATCCAACCAGCACTGTGTGTATGTTAGCGTATTTGATGCAGTATTTGATGCAAGGGAACATAGGAATGATGCAGTTTTCAGTTGCCACAACGGAATGGCCTGTGGTGGGATGGACAGCTCTGTTTATTCCTAACCCTAACCGGGTTAACCCCAGCCCTAATCCAGTGGGGCTATGGGGTCTGGTATTTCCAGTATTCAAGTCCAGGCGAAAGCCACTGCGGTCCTGAGGGCCATTGAGTGGGACGGCTTAAAGAAACACAAACACACACACACACACACACAGACATCCAGGCATTACACCCACTTACACCCGTGCACATACACACACAGGTTTTCACAAGCCAGAGCACGCTCGCAAACATAAACACACACGCTCACCAAAACACATGTCCATTTGCATTTGAATTGAGCCAGAAATGGCTTTTTCAATATCTACATTGCTGTATATACTGTAGTAAACCCCAAGCCAGCACAGTCTTACTGGCCTGAAGGTCAGCTAAGGTTTGCTGGGAGCAGCTGTTGTGCTTCATGTCGATTCAAACTGGTAACATCTGAAGGTTGTCTTTGTGATATTCCCTTTTTCGTGGAATCCCCCCTCTCTCTCTCCACCCCCCAAACTGACTAAGGACACCCGGTGGGCTGAAAGAAGCATGAAAAAGCCCTTTTTGTGTTTGATCCTCTTTCTGTGTCAAAGACAAACCTCCCCCCCACATTGTTTACTCAACACACAACAAAACAGTCAAATGTGGTTACCATGACGACTAGGTTTTCCGTGGTGGCCCCCAGGGCCTCTAGTGACTCAGGTTCGTCAAGTGGTCTCTTGTAGTGGAACGCCGTCCCTGCGATGTCAAACTTCCTGGGCCAGTCGATGGTCCACGCTCCGTTGATGAAGTAGTCATCTCCCTCTGACTTCAATGCTACAGAAAGGCACCGATAGAAGAAGATTTCTAGTTGGATTGGTACCCACAACACCGTGTTAGCCCACTGAGATAAAGCCTAGGTAGGAGGAATGCTCTGGCGTCGCTAAGACACATTTTCAGCTCTCGGGCAGGGTTGAGTGTAGTTCACTGAACACCCTATAGTTAAAATAGCAGCCTGTTAAAATGCTGACAAGAGTGGTGAGCCAAAGACTACCCAGGAACGGTAGCCAAGACAACAGGTGTTTTGGTGTGATGTCATCACCATCATTCATCATCAACACCGTCGTCCTCTCCTGATGTCATTGGCAACTTTCTTTCCGCAACAGACACTGTGCAGCACTCAGGGCGAGCTCACACGCACGCACGCACGCACGCACGCACGCACACACACACACACACACACACACACACACTCTCTCACTTTTCAGAGGGAAAGAGAAAACGCACACACACACACACAACCACACACACTCTTCAGGTGAAAGCCTGGAAGAATCCCATGAATACCATTCCTGCCGGTCGTCAAAACAAAGGAGTCGTCTCCAAGCACAACACATCTCAAAATATCCATTTTCTCCGAGTTGAAACGGGGCCAAATTGAGGAGAAACGATCCAAACACTGTGTTCCCTCTCTCTATCTGTCTCTAGCTGATTCCTCATGCGTATGCACTTTGCAGCACTTACGCACTTTATTACAACAATACTTATTTGACTCCTCCTGTTTTGGGGGATAGCTTACAGAATGCAGTCTTTACTGTCACCTCATCTGCACATTCAAATAGTAAGCTCTCAGTCCATCTCCACTGCTAAAGGCAGCCTCACACAACTTTGCCAAGACCAAATAATCCCACATCCTTTCGGGTCTGTCACACATTACTTGGAAGGGACATAGAGAGCGCCGTCTACACAATAGGACACAAAGTGACAATCGTTAAAACTTGTATCAAATCAAATAAATGTTGATATATAGATATTCTTCTATCCACTTGAATCCACGAGTGCCTCAGGGCTGTCACCGCAGGGTTGTAAATCTAACAACGCCTGACGTTTCAAAGCCTGATTTCAGTCCTCCATCGACAACCTGAGCTGTAAATTCACCACTCTGTCACACGGCTAACTCCCTAGTTAATGTCAAGCCCACGACAACAGCACTAAACGAAATGGGCTTGTTTGATTGTTTTGATTCTGACCGTCAGAGCTGTGAATGTTGTTCTGTTTTCGTCTGGAACGAAGAGGGAGAGACCGACTCTAAAGTCTCCCACTGGACGCGCGCTGAATATTTTCTCTAATGTGGAAGCTGTTCATTTAGTGCCAGTTAAAAATACATTGTCTGCTCTCCTCTAGACTGAGAAAGCACCAGGTGATGCGGAAAACTGGATCTTTAAACCAAGAGCTGAAGCCAACCGCTAATGTGAAACAGGTTAATTTCAAACTGCTTCACATTACTGTTCACTAATTGTGTGGAGTTATGAACATAATGAACATTTTCAGATATATAGACTGTAAAGAAATACAGGATGAAAGAGGTCACTTACCGATGTAGTTCTTGGACATGGCAATTTCTTGGATTTCTATGTGGACTGATCCTCTTGGAATCAGGACAACCTCCATGTAACCTGGTAGAGAAAAGGACAACACCATTACAAACACACAGCATTTAGATGCATTACTGGACATACCATAGTAGGAGAAAGTGCTTTTGTCTCTCTACAGACTAGTGTTGGACCCAGAGCCAGGATGAAGCCATATCACCACTCCGAGTCCTTCGCCGGATGATGTAATTAATGCAAATATATTATATTTCCATTTATGTTTTGACAACATGTTTCTCAACTCCCAAAACCATACGCTTAATCATTGGGTGACAAAGACACACACGCACGCACGCACGCACACACACACACACACACACACACACACACACACACAGACAAACAGACACACACACACACACACACACACAGATTTCAGTGCTCTGTTGGCCCTAGGACGGGGCTGCTCTGCCATAAAGACAATACGTTCCTGGGTTTTACCTTGCTTTTCTGCACGAGGATGTGTCTCCCGGAAAGTGCTTACAAACTTGTGGTGTTTGGCAGCTTTCAGAATGCACAGAGGAATGGGCTCTCTCTGAAATACATACTCTTCTCTACACACCGCTGTCTCCTCTGCATTACACACTCCTCTTCTCTGATCCTCCCTTCTTTACACTGCTGTCTCCTCTACATTACACACTCCTCTTCTCTGATCCTCCCTTCTTTACACTGCTGTCTCCTCTACATTACACACTCCTCTTCTCTGATCCTCCCTTCTTTACACTGCTGTCTCCTCTACATTACACACCCCTCTTCTCTGATCCTCCCTTCTTTACCCTGCTGTCTCCTCTACATTACACACTCCTCTTCTCTGATCCTCCCTTCCTTACACTGCTGTCTCCTCTACATTACACACCCCTCTTCTCTGATCCTCCCTTCTTTACACTGCTGTCTCCTCTACATTACACACCCCTCTTCTCTGATCCTCCCTTCTTTACACTGCTGTCTGATCTACATTACACACTTCTCTTCTCTGATCCTCCCTTCTTTACACTGCTGTCTCCTCTACATTACACACCCCTCTTCTCTGATCCTCCCTTCTTTACACTGCTGTCTCCTCTACATTACACACTCCTCTTCTCTGATCCTCCCTTCTTTACACTGCTGTCTCCTCTACATTACACACCCCACTTCTCTGATCCTCCCTTCTTTACACTGCTGTCTCCTCTACATTACACACTCCTCTTCTCTGATCCTCCCTTCTTTACACTGCTGTCTCCTCTACATTACACACTCCTCTTCTCTGATACTCCCTTCTTTACACTGCTGTCTCCTCTGCATTACACACCCCTCTTCTCTGATCCTCCCTTCTTTACACTGCTGTCTCCTCTACATTACACACCCCTCTTCTCTGATCCTCCCTTCTTTACACTGCTGTCTCCTCTACATTACACAGTCCTCTTCTCTGATCCTCCCTTCTTTACACTGCTGTCTCCTCGACATTACACACCCCTCTTCTCTGATCCTCCCTTCTTTACACTGCTGTCTCCTCTACATTACACACTCCTCTTCTCTGATCCTCCCTTCTTTACACTGCTGTCTCCTCTACATTACACACTCCTCTTCTCTGATCCTCCCTTCTTTACACTGCTGTCTCCTCTACATTACACACTCCTCTTCTCTGATCCTCCCTTCTTTACACTGCTGTCTCCTCTACATTACACACTCCTCTTCTCTGATCCTCCCTTCTTTACACTGCTGTCTCCTCTACATTACACACCCCACTTCTCTGATCCTCCCTTCTTTATACTGCTGTCTCCTCTACATTACACACCCCTCTTCTCTGATCCTCCCTTCTTTACACTGCTGTCTCCTCTACATTACACACTCCTCTTCTCTGATCCTCCCTTCTTTACACTGCTGTCTCCTCTACATTACACACTCCTCTTCTCTGATCCTCCCTTCTTTACACTGCTGTCTCCTCTACATTACACACTCCTTTTCTCTGAATCCTCCCTTCTTTACACTGCTGTCTCCTCTTCATTACACACTCCTCTTCTCTGATCCTCCCTTCTTTACACTGCTGTCTCTACATTACACACTCCTCTTCTCTGATCCTCCCTTCTTTACACTGCTGTCTCCTCTACATTACACACCCCTCTTCTCTGATCCTCCCTTCTTTACACTGCTGTCTCCTCTACATTACACACCCCTCTTCTCTGATCCTCCCTTCTTTACACTGCTGTCTCCTCTACATTACACACTCCTCTTCTCTGATCCTCCCTTCTTTACACTGCTGTCTCCTCTACATTACACACTCCTCTTCTCTGATCCTCCCTTCTTTACACTGCTGTCTCCTCTACATTACACACTCCTCTTCTCTGATCCTCCCTTCTTTACACTGCTGTCTCCTCTACATTACACACTCCTCTTCTCTGATCCTCCCTTCTTTACACTGCTGTCTCTACATTACACACTCCTCTTCTCTGATCCTCCCTTCTTTACACTGCTGTCTCCTCTTCATTACACACTCCTCTTCTCTGATCCTCCCTTCTTTACACTGCTGTCTCTACATTACACCCTCCTCTTCTCTGATCCTCCCTTCTTTACACTGCTGTCTCCTCTACATTACACACCCCTCTTCTCTGATCCTCCCTTCTTTACACTGCTGTCTCCTCTACATTACACACCCCTCTTCTCTGATCCTCCCTTCTTTACACTGCTGTCTCCTCTACATTACACACTCCTCTTCTCTGATCCTCCCTTCTTTACACTGCTGTCTCCTCTACATTACACACTCCTCTTCTCTGATCCTCCCTTCTTTACACTGCTGTCTCCTCTACATTACACACTCCTCTTCTCTGATCCTCCCTTCTTTACACTGCTGTCTCCTCTACATTACACACTCCTCTTCTCTGATCCTCCCTTCTTTACACTGCTGTCTCCTCTACATTACACACCCCTCTTCTCTGATCCTCCCTTCTTTACACGTTACACATCCTTTTGTATCTCTACACCGAGTGTACAAAACATTAGGAACACCTGCTCTTTCCACGACCTAGAATGACCAGGTGAATCCAGGTGAAAGCTATGATCCCTTATTGATGTCACTTGTTAAATCCACTTAAAGGAGGATTTGTAAGCCTTGAGACAACTGAGACACGGAGTGGGCAAGACAAAAGATTTAAGTGCCTTTGAACAGTGTATGGTAGTAGGTGCCAGGCGCACCGGTTTGAGTGTGTCAAGAACTGCAACGCTGCAGGGTTTTTCACCCTCAACCATTTCCCGTGTGTATCAACAATGGTCCACCACCCAAAGGACATCCTGCCAACTTGACACAACTGTGGGAATCATTGGTGTTAACATGGGCCAGCATCCCTGTGGAACGCTTTCGACACCTTGTAGAGTCCCGATGAACTGAGGCTGATCTGAGAGTAAAAGGGGGTGCAACTCAATATTAGGAAGGTGTTCCTAATATTTGGTCCTCTCAGTGTATATACTACTCTCCCACTACGTGTACTTGCTCAGAGGAGAGACCTCATGACCCTTCACCTTTTTCTTCAGTTTGTATGGAACTAAAACATTTGCACACCTGAAGTAAAGAGCCCTGTCAAGTTCTGTCCCCAGACTGGGTCTTACCTCCTCTGGGTAGGGAGTCATTGAACAGCCCCTCTGTGGCCTCACAGGTGCTGCCGTCCCCTCCACACACCCGACAGCGGTCCTCCTTGGCGTCCGAACCCAGGATGTTGTCACAGCCTACGTGCTGAGAGAGGAGACAGGGTACCATGTTATATTACTTTAAGTATAACTTATACCATGGTAACGACACTGTTTAATAATACTATAGTAATACCATAGTAACACCATAGTAATACCATAGTAACACCGTAGCAATACCACAGTAATACCATAGTAATAAAGAAAAGTGCTGAAGAAGTAACTTCAAGTCTGTGGAAGCTGCATGGAGCAGCAGTCTGACGTCAGTTAAAACGCTAACTCATGATCGGATAGTACCTGATTAACAACCGTAGAACGACAGGTGGACGAGAGGGTCAGACTGAACAGTCGCTGAACTGCCAGTCTCTTTTAGAGAGTTACGCTAAAGTGAGTATTTCAGAGTTGTATAGACTCCTCTAAAATGTGATAGGGAGAATGAACGGATGTCACCTTAACGACAGGAGAGAAAAATACATTTATTCTCACACATCCCTCGCATTCACTCTCTCGCCCCCTCTCTCTCTCATTCTCTCTCTCTCTCTCTCTCTCTCCGTCCACAGTTCTCTGCTCTATCCCTATCTGTTTCTTCTCTCTTTCATTTTCTCACTCTCCCTTCGTCTTTCTCCAACACGTGCACAGGCCTACATGAAGCATTTTGAGTATTTCTGAGCAGCCTCCAAGCAGACGGGGTTCCAGAGATGAATCACATCATGTCAGAGACTCTAGAAGACTCTAGAAGGCCAACTGCTGCTGAAATAAAAAGGCACATTGGACTGTGACTAGGAATGAACATGTCCCAGTGCTTTCTGGGAAGAAACCTCCAACACACACACACACACACACACACACACACACACACACACACACACACACACACACACACACACACACACACACACACACACACACACACACACACACACTAACCCGATTGTACACATACTGTACAGTGTACACACACACAGAACAAAGACAGCAGTAGATGCCAGATCTCATTAATAAACACATTCTTTTCAGCTTTTTTCAACTCAAAAAAACTATTTTGAATGTAAATTCAAACCTTATTTTAAACAAACGCCCAGTGGTGAAATAAATGACAGTCTTTCCATTCAACTTCCACATTAATCTGGATAGCCAGTTTCCTGAGGAGAACTGAGGAGAACTTCAAAACAATCCCAGACATGATCTGTTGAGCTGTGATAAGAGTCTAGATTAAAACCTCCGCCAGCCAACTCAATGAAACTCCACGTTTTGTTCTAACGCTACATTGTTCCACATTGGATAACGGTATTTCTTTGCTGTCTCTCAGTCACTTTTTTTTCTTCTTCTTCTTTCCAGTCAGTCAGTATCACATAAACAAGGTCCCTTGAGATAAGAACCAACACAAACACTGTGACTACAAACTGTACAAACTGGGTCACAGGCTGAGTTTTGTTTGTTTCCTGGTCACATGGTCAGGATCATTACATTAGGTTACAGTCATCCAGTTTATTAGTTTATCTATCACAATGTAATCAGGTCATAGCCATGGTACAGTGTTTCTCCGATGGGGGAGTCAGCACCATACTGGCTGGGTCCTGACTGGAAGCAGCGTGGGTCTGTTTGACTGGGGTGAGTCACAGCGTGGGAACAAGAAGCACTACTTTTATCTGGGGAAACTTACAGTAATTGAAACGACAACCTAAATATTACCCCCACTACGTCACAGGAACACTTACCACACTCAAGACAGACAAACAGACACACACACACAGACACACACACACACACACACACACACACACACACACACACACACACACACACACGCACACTCTCTCTCTCTCTCACCTTGCACTCTCCATTGATGCAGATGTCCAGTGAGTCGGCCTGGCAGCGTGTTCCATCGATGACGGCCGGGGAGCGCTCGGTGTAGAAGTTATAGCCCTCCGCCAGACAGTTCAGAGCACACGGCTTCACGCCACCTGGAACACACAGGAAAGAGGTCAGAAGGTTCAACGTGCTGGACGAACTTCCACAGGGCAGGGGTCGACTCATGTACACATAGTTATACATACAGTAGGGAGATATCAGACACAACTTAATATATCCTAATAATATCTGCCATTAAGCAGACGCTTTTACCCAAAGCGACTAATAGTATGCGTGCGTACATTTTACACATGGGTGGCATGACCCTGGGCATTGTAAGTGCCATGCTTTACCAACTGAGCCACATCGACCTCAAACTTAGAGACATTTCTCGGCTACACCCACCAGCCACAGACAGAAAACTAAGGTTCAGTCATAACGATTACAGGTTCAAACACATTATAACACATGTTCTATTTAAGCAATGAGGTACGAGGGGCTGTGGTATATGGCCTATATACCACGGCTAAGAACTCTTCTTGGATACAGACCTTAGCCGTGGTATATTGGCCATATACCACAAACCCCAGAGGTGCCTTATTGCTATTATAAAATGGTTACCAACGTAATTAGAGCAGTAAAAATACATGTTTTGTCATACCCGTGGTATACGGTCTGATATACCATGGCTGTCAGCCAATCAGCATTCAGGACTCGAACCTCCCAGTTTATAAATAACAGTTGATTCACATCATACCCATCATGAGTGCCATGATGAATGACATGACTATGAATACATCTATCTATAAGAAATTAATGCAGTTTACAATATTGATTTGATTTGAAATCCCAGAAAACCTTTTGTGGTGCTAGTTGTGAGCCAGGAGTCCCAGGACATGAACCAAGGCCCTGTTCTCTGCTCTCCTCTAGAGTTTGTTGATAGTAATAAAGACTTCTATTAGTCATGCTTAGATCTGATCCTGGACCTGGGGCCTGACGTCACTTCAGTACTGACACTGGGAGAGGTAGCTGGGGCTGCCATGACACTCACACACACACACACACACAGTGACATCCACACTGAGGTTTTCTCCAATCTCTAAATGTAGGCTGACAGTCCAATAGATTTGTACCAGCTACAGAGGAGCTCATAGCGTTGACGAATGGGAGTTGTGTGATAACAGAGTTCAACTTTTAGCGCAACGGCCTGGGAGAGAGTAGGACTAGACTGTGCTTTATGAGTTGTATGTGTGCGCGTGTGTGGTTGTGTGTGTGTGTGTATGTGTGCATGCATGTGTGTGTGTGTTTCTTTGTGAGTAACTTTCCACTGCGATCTCTAGTGAAAATTAGAGAATACATACAGGTGTTGGATGTTAATTTGACCAGTATTGTCACAGCAAAATAATCCTGCAGCAACAGGATTTGAACGTTTCGTACATAATGTTGCTTGATTGGTGGTTAGGCTATTAGCTGGCCAAAATGAGGCTGCATGAAAAGTGCAATACTGTTAATATAATTAAGTGCGGTTTTTCAGTGAATTTATGTAAATCGTGAAGCTCATCTACATTTTCTGCGGTGCAGGAAAATTCTCACCAGCTTAAAAGTGATCAAATTAAGAGCCTACATCTGTAAGGTAATAGTAAGTCCTGGTACCAATCCACCAATTATAGCCCAGATAGTGATGACCCAGAATTCAAGCCTCAATGGACCCAAATCCCACCCCTCCCACACTCCCACTCCCATGTCTTCATTGAGGGCTAAAGAGTTGGAATTGCTGTCCAGAGGGCCATCAAACACAATGTGGGAATCCCAGGAATTCTGGGCCTATCAAACAGTCCTGCCTACTGTTGGTATTAGGTGTGTACACAACACAGTCACAGAGAGAAGCCTTTAGACTGTCACTGAGGGCCAGAGAGGACCACAGGCTCTGGGAAGCTACTGTATGATGAAAGGTATCAAAGCGCCAAATAAACTACTACAAACGGGTGGAGAAAAACAGCGGAATGGACGGGAGCGATTGATGGATTAATGCATTATTCCGATCTCACCTCCAGTGTAGGGCTTCCAGTTGTAGTATTTCCCACGGAACGGCATGCTGTCGAAGTCGGCACACTGCTTCACCCGGAAATCCCGGGATCCCGAAGGACATGCCTGGAAAACAGCGAATCAAAAACAACACATTAGAATGTTAGGGTAGTTAACAAAGCCTAGTTTAACTAACCTTAGTACAGTCTATTGCCTGTAAAGACCTTTTTCCTAAAACCGCTCTATTCTGGCCTGAGACAGTCTGTTATGTTATTATTTCTCTCATGCAGCAAACAATATGTTTTGTGTTTGGAACAACTGCTTTGTTTCCACTGTTGATTTGTGATGGATAATAGAACACTTATTTGAGTGGGTAATTAGAAACATCCACGCTGGGTCGGCCCTGTCTGGTACAGACTAGACTGGGGCTGTGCTGGGGCTGGGGTTAGGGCTGGGGATGGGGTTAGGGCTGGGGTTGGGGTTAGGGCTGGGGATGGGGTTAGGGCTGGGGTTAGGGTTGGAGATGGGTTAGGGCTGGGGATGGGGTTAGGGCTGGGGATGGGATTAGGGCTGGGGATGAGGTTAGGGCTGGGGATGGGATTAGGGCTGGGGTTAGGGCTGGGGTTAGGGTTGGAGATGGGTTAGGGCTGGGGATGGGATTAGGGCTGGGGATGGGATTAGGGCTGGGGATGAGGTTAGGGCTGGGGATGGGATTAGGGCTGGGGATGGGGTTAGGGCTGGGGATGAGGTTAGGGCTGGGGATGAGATTAGGGCTGGGGATGGGGTTAAGGCTGGGGTTAGGGTTGGAGATGGGTTAGGGCTGGGGATGGGATTAGGGATGGGGTTAGGGCTGGGGATGGGGTTAGGGATGGGGTTAGCGCTGGGGATGGGGTTAGGGTTAGGGCTGGGGATGGGGTTAGGGCTGGGGTTAGGGCTGGGGATGGGGTTAGGGCTGGGGATGGGGTTAGGGCTGGGGTTAGGGCTGGGGATGGGGTTAGTGCTGGGGATGGGTTAGGGCTGGAGATGGGATTAGGGCTGGGGATGGGTTAGGGCTGGGGTTAGGGCTGGGTTTGGGGTTAGGGCTGGGGATGGGATTAGGGCTGGGGATGGGATTAGGGCTGGGGATGGGGTTAGGGCTGGGGATGGGGTTAGGGCTGGAGCTGGTGTTAGGGCTGGGTTTGGGGTTAGGGCTGGGGATGGGGTTAGGGCTGGGGATGGGGTTAGGGATGGAGTTAGGGCTGGGGATGGGATTAGGGCTGGGGATGGGGTTAGGGCTGGGGTTAGGGTTATGGCTGGGGTTAGGGCTGGGTTTGGGGTTAGGGCTGGGGATGGGATTAGGGCTGGGGTTAGGGCTGGGGATGGGGTTAGGGCCGGGGATGGGATTAGGGCTGGGGATGGGGTTAGGGCTGGGGATGTCGTTAGGGCTGGGGATGGGATTAGGGCTGGGGATGGGATTAGGGCTGGGGATGGGGTTAGGGCTGGGGATGTGGTTAGGGCTCGGGATGGGATTAGGGCTGGGGATGGGGTTAGGGCTGGGGATGGGGTTAGGGCTGGGGCTAGGGCTGGGGTTAGGGCTGGTGATGGGGTTAGGGCTGGGGATGGGGTTAGGGCTGGGGTTGGGGTTAGGGCTGGGGATGGGATTAGAGCTGGGGATGGGGTTAGGGCTGTGGTTAGGGCTGGGGATGGGATTAGAGCTGGGGATGGGGTTAGTGCTGGGGATGGGATTAGAGCTGGGGATGGGGTTAGGGCTGGGGTTGGGATTAGGGCTGCGGTTAGGGCTGGGATTAGGGCTGGGGTTAGGACTGGGGTTAGGGCTGGGGATGGGGTTAGGGCTGGGGATGGGGTTAGGGCTGGGTTTGGGGTTAGGGCTGGGATTAGGGCTGGAGATGGGGTTAGGGCTGGGGTTTGGATTAGGCCTGGGGTTAGGGCCTGGGGTTAGGGCTGGGGATGTCGTTAGGGCTGGGGATGGGGTTAGGGCTGGGGATGGGGTTAGGGCTGGGGCTGGGGATGTCGTTAGGGCTGGGGATGGGGTTAGGGCTGGGGTTAGGGCTGGGGATGGGATTAGGGTCGGGGATGAGGTTAGGACAGGGCAGGCCTTGACTGGGGGCTGGATCAACACTGTTTGGTTCAGACTAGACTGGGCGGGGGTAAGGTGCTGGGGTTGTGGCTGGGGTTAGCATTAGAGATGAGGCTGGAGCTAGGACTGGGACAGGTACTGGGGCCAGGGCCGGGGCCAGTGCTGGGGCTTGGGTTGGTGTTCTCTGCCTTGGAAGGCTTTCCAATTGGATCAGAGAAGAGGCAAAGACATTATTGTTGAAAACATTCTCTGTCTGAGAACTTTCTCTCTTGTCTCTCCAGATGAAATTGTGTGGCTAGCGATGTCCAGCCACCCGACAACCTTCCCACTAAACCCCATCCCCTCCTCCCTTCTGCAGAACATCTCTGGAGACCTTCTCCCATTCCTCACTTCCCTCATCAACTTATCCCTGACGACCACTGGCTGCCTCCCCTCTGACTTCAAGATGGCCAGAGTGGTTCCCCTCCTCAAGAAACCAACACTCGACCCTTCTGACAGCAAAAACTACAGACGGTATCCCTTGTTTCTTTTCTTTCCAAAACAGTTGAGCGTGCGATCTCTGACCAAGTCTCTCGTTATCTCTCTCAGAACCATCTTCTTGACCCTAACCACTCAAGCTTTGTCACGGAGGCTCTCCGCTCTTCCGAAGCTGACGCTCTCTTCTCTGTTCTCCACCTCCTAGATCTTCAACACCGCAAACCATCAGATCCTCCTCTCCACCCTCCTCGGGCCTTGAGGTCTCAGGCTCTGGATTGCATCCTACCTGGCAGGTCCAGCTCAGCCCAGTCAAAACTCTTCTCTGTCCTGTCATCCCAATGGTGGAACCAGCTTCCCCCTAACGCCAGGACAGCGGCGTCCCTACCCATCTTCCAAAAACGTCTGAAACCCTACCTCTTTAAAGAGTATTGTAAATAAATCCCACGGCAACCTCCCCCCCAACCCCAAAATGTAATTCAAATGTTTTAAAATGCGCTTGTTTTTGCCTACTACCACTGACTTTGCTGAGGGAACATAACGACTTCACCGAGGGAAAATGTACTTGTTCCGATTGTGATGCGTCGTGGTCTCGCCTAGCAATCTTAAACAACTAGCTCTCACAGTCTTGAGTCAGATTTAGACGTTAAGCCATGTTTCTCAAAGGTCGCATTTCAAAGTTGTTACAAAGGTCAAATTTGTGTTTAAGGTTAAGTTTAGGTATTAACTCTGAACGGTTAAGGTAAGGGTTAAGGTTTGGGATAGGCAAAAAAACGAAATCTCAAAAACAACTTTCTATCGCTGGATTCAAACATGCAACCTTTGGAATCAGAGGCAGATGCTTACGCCCATCCGTAATCCCCGTCCACAACGCCCTAGAAAAACAGAGACTTACTTGAAGGTAACAACGCTAACTAATTGTAAGTCGCTCTGGAATAGAACGTCTGCTAAATAGCTCAAATGTCCATGTAAATGTATGTGTGCGCGTGTGTGCGTGTGCGAGGACCAACAGCACTTTCCCTCAGGACAAATAAAGACTCTCAGTGAGCTCAGGTCAAAGCAATATACTGTATTTCACAGGCTGAAAGTACAGCAGGATAAACAGGCCTGAACACACAAACACGCAGGCACACACGCACTACAGGCCTGAACCCAGCTGAAGGAAAGGGTGACTGACTTTCATTACTATTGAAGTAAGGTCCAATCCCCAGTCAGCTCCATCACGCCACTCGGGTGAGAAAAGACAGACTGAAATACAGTACTAGGGTAAGATTAGTGATTTAATCATTTGTGTGATGTTGATCGAGACAGCGCTTAGACAACTAGAGACTAGATCAAACGCGGCCAATATGCTTGATTTTTTTTTTCTCTCTTCTCCAATACTGAGTTTTCCCCGCTATGCACCGGGAACTATAAGAAGTATAGAACTGGAACTGGAAGGTATGGATCCAACCCTCTCAATCCCTCCTATCGTAAACCAGCGTCTTCCCCAGCCACTCTAGTGAACACAATGTCTGTGTCAGCCACTACAGAGGAACTCCCAGCAGGCCTCCCTCCCTCCATTGTTGTCCTGCTTCCCATTAAGAGGTGACATTCAATAGTACACATGCACAGATGACATTTAGAAGTGACATGTTGATATCCCTAACACAGTCCTGGTGGATTATGTGAACTGGCTACAGGGGACAGTGCCAGGGAGGGAGGGAGTCAGCATTATCTCATTGTTGTGAAAGAGAGAACAATTGAGTGCTGACCTCTGCTCAGCAGGGAACAATGACCAGGGCAGGAACCGCAGGCCATAGGGGGGGCTGGGAGTGTGTGTGTGTAAATGAATTAAGTCATAACACACACACACACTCACATACACACCACGCCGGTCAGCGCTGTGGGAGAGATTAGCCTTTAGCTCAGACCCCATGGCTAGCGGCTAGCAATCTCCTCTGATAGCCATGGGGTTAGTCTAGCGTGTCTGTATGTTATGACTTAATTCATTTACACACACACTCCCAGTGTTTGACCTTCATTACTACAAGGCTTCATTTCCAGGCCAGAGCTGTCAACGCCAGACTCGCTCTACACTCTCTGCTCTCTCTGAAATTACTATACGTGTTTTTGTGTGTGTGTGTGTGCGTGCGTGTGCGTGTGTGTAGGAGTTCTGTGGACGCACTACGGTCGGGGCAATGAAACGGTGGTCTGGGACGATGTTTGTTTTCCAAAGTAAACGTTCGATGCTTGCTCTCAACTGTTATTTTTAAGATTTGTGGTCGAGTATCCACAAGCCTCCTAACTGGCTCAATTTTCAGCTTCAGAAAAAAAGGCCCACCTTGAAATAGTTAGGAGGAGTGGGGTGCTGGGGGGGTTGAGTTTGCAGCCATACACAATATTTGTTCAAAGTATTTTTTAGGACTAAAGTACGGTATTTGAATTAACTTTCATAGAATTTAAAGGAACATTTTGCATTGCGTTGTGTGTAACAATAAGATCTCACTGGGACGTTCAAACGTTGTTTCAACACAAACAAAACCTAAATTCACCAGGACAAAAGCATTTATTTGACCATTGTTTTCATCAAGCTAGCATCCTCAGTGCTCTCTGTTATCCCAAAACCACTCATGGGTTAAATCTTCCATCAATCAAAGTCAGTGATACTCCATTCAGTACCTTGACAGAGTCAGAGAGGCAGGTAATTGCCTTTAGTGAATGGCTGAGGTTTACTTTGCTCTTCCAAAAGGGAACAACAACTTAACCCTTTACAGGAGGACAAGCCTTCTTAGAACCAGCTTCCTCCTAGCAACCTTAAAAATAGAGGGATCCCAACAAACCAGGAACATTCCCAGAACATTAGCTAAGATTCCCATTAAGTTCTAAATAGGGTTTTATCTAACATTAGGATGATAACATCCCAAAACCAAACATAAAAAATGTTCTCCTAACATTCACTAAAATGGTGTGCACAACATCTGTAACAACCACAACCGAACATTCCCCAAAAGTTCTAACTAGGTTTTCAAGTAATGTAATAACACAATGTACCAGTAATTTTTCCCAGCAAACCACAATTGGTTCTGTGCAAGTTCCAAGAACATTCGTTAGGTTGGGGTAAATGTTCTAAGAACACAAAACCTGTCCAGTTGTGCTGATGATTATACAGTGTTTGTATAAAACCTTTGCCTGCTGTTGCAAGAACGTTCCCAGAAGACATTTAGTTTGTTCTTTAAAGGTTTCCAGAATGTTTCATTAGGTTGTGGTAACAGTCTGGTGGGAACACTGTGGGGTCATCACAAAAGATATGTTACCAAAACCCCCCCAAAATTGTGCAGTTGTGTGGATGATTCTACAATGTTTATTTTAGGGTGCAAAAAACATTTACCAGATATTACAAGATCATTCCTAGAACAATTTTTGTCTGTTCTTTAAAGGTTCTCAAAATGTTTCATTAGGTTGTGGGAACAGTATGGTGGGAACATTGTGGGGACATCACAAAAGATATGTTCCCAAAAAAACTAAAACTGTCCAGTTCTGATGACATTCAGATAATGTTTGCACAAAATCAGTGTGCACAAAACATTCCTTGGATGTTGCAAGAATATTGACAAAACAGTCTTTCTGAGTTCTTGAAAGGTTCCCAGAACATTTCATTAGGCTGTGGGAACAGTGGGGGTACATTACAATAGATACAGCGCCTTCACAAAGTATTCACACCCCTTAACCTTTTCCACATTTTGTTGTGTTACAGATAGAAATTAAAATAGATTCATTTGAGATTTTGTGTCACTGGCCTACACACAATACCCATAATGTCAAAGTGGAATTATTAATGACAAATGAAAAGCTGAAAGGTCTTGAGTCAATAATTATCCAAGTAAAGAACAAGATGGACCACACACTGTTAAAGCTCCCAATTCACCCAACGGATCTGCGTCAGGTTTAGGATTGAAACGTAAATAAAGCGGTGAATTGGGAGCTTTTACAGTGTGTGGTCCTTCTTGTTCCATCCTAGTGTTCTTCATTAGCCCAGCACCTATGTTTTTAAGGATGTGCATATGACCACAAACTTTTCAAGAAGTATTCAACCCATTTGTTATGGCAAGCCTAAGTAAGTTCAGGAGTAAAAATGTGCTTAACAAGTCACATATTAAGTTGCATGGACTCACTAGGTGTGCAATAATAGTGCTTACCAGGATTTTTGAAGGACTATCTCATCTCTGTACCCAACATAGGGCTGTTACAGTGACTGTATTATCGCCACACAGGTGTTCCCGAATCATGAAGGCAGTCCACATGACCACATGACTGTTTAGTCACAGTAATTAGGCTTCTCCAAGCTCTGATGCTGCTGATGGTCATTAGTAGCCTACCAAACTTGCTAACTGCCTGGTACTCAGCACTCTATTGTCCCTCTAATCACTCTGACATCAATGCAAATATATTCGCAAATCTAACCAAACACTTCAGGAGAGCCCATGAGCTCATGTTGCACAACGTTTCTATAGGCTATGCAATTGCGTGCGAAAAAAGAGTGATGGCTTCTATTAAAAAGAGGAGGACCCAATCAGCTTTCTATAGGCTAGGTCTACTATATTTATTTCTCAACTTTCCTAATATTAAGCACATTGCTTTTCTTTACAACAAGAGTATAGCCTACCTGGCATGAAAATGGAGATGCTAAATGTGGTTATGGTAATTAACGGTCAATTACCGTGAGACCGACAGTTATTTGTTTGACAATCACCGGCTGACAAAATGTTGTGACCGTCACAGCCCTAACCCCACACATACAATTATCTGTAAGGTCCATCAAGCGGTGAATTTCAAACACAGATTCAACCTTAAAGACCAGGGAGGTTTACAATGCTTCACAAAGAAGGGCATCTATTGGTAGTCGGCTTGGGCGGTATACCGTATACCGGCGTATTTGGAAATAGCCAGGGAAGGATTTTTCAATTCCGTCAATACCGTTGAAACTATTTATTTGAATTTCTTCCTATACATTTTAATATTTGTAGCTATATTCCAAGTAAATACCCGCAGTCAACTTGTGCAATGAGTTAGGAGATAAAGCAGATTGCGTTCTTATTTCACCTGTCACATTATATAAAGCTTACTTAGTTCCCCAGCACAGTCACGTATTTGTTTGTAAATAGCACAACAGGAGAAAGCGTGAGCAGGTGAGTCCAGCTGTGTATTGACAGGGGTCACGTTTTATAGTGAAAGTCAACAGTGTTCTTTTTTCCTTTAATAGAGTGATCAAGGGCAAGCAAATATAGTTTTCCTTTACAGAAAATACATCGGAGAAAATACATCGGCAGCGCACAATTGGCCCAGCGTCGTCCGGGTTAGGGTTTGGCCGGGGTAGGCCGTTCATTGTAAATAAGAATTTGTTCTTAACTGACTTGCCTAGTTAAATAAAGGTTAAATAAAATAAAATGCAATGCTATTTGGCTGGCAGCTGCACAAGTAAATGAGCTCACAATGAAAAAGCAAGATATTTTTTGTAAAAAAACGATGCATGGCCATGATATTTCTAATGTTTAGGCCTGTCATAGAAAGAATGTAGCCAGCTACATGTCCTAATGTTTTGCTTAAAGTTCGCCTTGCATTTTACCTGAGAAAAATAGTCTGGCTACACCAAGTAAGGTATCGGAGAAAATAAGTTACACATCAGTCGGAGCGCTGTCTGCAGATATAAATGTCCCTTCGTGAATTCTCATCCGAGTTTAGAAGTGGAAACTGAAGCACAAAATGAGTCTGATGCCGAGCAGAACTTACAAAAATAAGTATTTTAGATTTGTGTTTACAAAACACAACAAGATATTTTTTAGGAGTTTTATCTTTTTTGACCTGCTGTGAAAAACACAGAATTATGCGTTATTAACAAGACCCTTAGTTTAACTTGCTATCTAAGTAAGTGGCTGAATTAATAAGGTGATGGGGCAGCATATTATGTTTGAATTCTGCCCATGTTTGAGAAGGCAAAGCCCTTTGGATGAGTTATTTGTACAGCTGCCACTGCTATCTTGATTTCCTTGCGTTTTTTCTCCTCTCCATTCTCAGTCCATTTGCTCCTCCTCCCTATTCTCCCCCCTATTCTCCCAGCAGAGCAGGCAGGCAGGCCAGTTTCCCTAGCAACTCCCGACTCGACAGTTCACAGAGCCGCATGCGTCAAAAAATTGTTAATTTGCACAATGTCTCTCTTCACATTCGCTTGTAAATGTCCAAACTCACCAAAAAGACATTCGGTAGCTCCTACCTATGTATAACTTTATGAGCTGGATTGCAATTAATTTATTTTCATTTGCACTCGTTAGCATATTTAGCTAGCAACCTCCATGCAAATTCGCTATTACTTGTTTTGTTAGCATTCTGGTAATAGACTCCCAATGGTAATTTTTTTTGAATTTTTTTTGGCGCCTACTTGTGTATTAAACTGGTAATATTGTAAATCCTGAGGTGAGAGAAGGACGCTATGACAATATGAAAATCTGGATACGGCCCACCCTAATTGGTAGATGGGTAAAAATGAAAAAAGCAGACATTGAATATCTCTTTGAGCATGGTGATGTTATTAATTACACTTTGGAATGGTGTATCAATACACCCAGTCACTACAAAGACACAGGCGTCCTTCCTAACTCAGTCGCCGGAGAGGTGGTGACTTTAATACAGTTACAGAGTTTAATGGCTATGATAGAAGATAACTGAGGATGGATCAACATTGTAGTGACTCCACTATACTAACCTAAATGACAGAGTGAAAAGAAAGAAGCCTGTACAGAATATACATATTCCAAAACATGCATCCTGTTTGTAAAATTGCAAAAAATGTGGCAAAGAAATTAACTTTAGGTCCTGAATACAAAGTGTTATGTTTGGGGGCAAATTGCTTACCAAGACGACATTGAATGTTCCTGAGTGGCCTAGTTACAGTTTTGACTTAAATCAGCTTGAAAATCTATGGCAAGACATGAAAATGGTTGTCTAGCAATGACCAACAACCAACTTGACAGAGCTTGAAGAATTTGAAAAGAATAATGGGCAAATATTGTACATTCCAGGTGTGCAAAGCTCTTAGAGACTTATCCAGAAAGACTGACAGCTGTAATCGCTGCCAAAGGTGATTCTAACAGGTATTGACTCAGGGGTGTGAATACTTACATAAATTAGATATTTCTATATTTCATTTTCAATACATTTGCAAAACTTTGTAAAAACATGTTTTCACTTTGTCATTATGGGGTATTTTGTGAAGATGTGTGAGATACATTTTTTTTGTAATCAATTTTGAATTCAGGCTGTAACACAACAAAATGTGTAATAAGTCAAGGGGTATGAATACTTTCTGAAAGTACTGTAGGTTCCCAAAAACACAAAATATGCTCAATTGTGATGACATTCATACAATGTTTACAAGTTAGGTTGCACAGGACATTCCCTTAATGTTGTAAGAATGCTGACAGAACATCTGGTCTAAGTTCTTTAAAGGTTCCCCAGAACATTCCATTAAGTTATGGGAGTTGTCTGGGATGTTGCAAGAATATTCTTGTGATATTCACAAAGGTTCTCAAGAACATTTAGAAAATGTTAAATTGAAGTTTTACCTAATATTACCACAACCTCAGCATCCAAAAGTGTAGTTCCTTAAAGTAGATTGGAATACGTCCCCATTATTTCCTCTCCATATTTAAATGCATTTCACATCTGAGGACTACATTGTAGGCACACTAAAGGGTGATATGAACACACAGCATTTTCATTTAATTCATAGGACTTCTGAACAGCATTTAATCATACAAACACAACAATATGTTTTAAAATTCACATGTTGACAATCTGCACATGTAGGGTTTGAACCTGCAACTTTTGGTTCCCAAGCCAGGCCCTTTATCCTTCATGCCACCAGGAAAGCTCTCGTACATCTTCTCTTTTTAGTATATAGCCATGACTGTATGGTCAATCAGGAATTCCATGCTTCCTTTTAAGCCTTCTTAGACATAACCTACCCAGGGGAATACTGGTAACTGAGTTATTCGCCGTCACTTCACCCATCCTCTTTATATGCTGGGTACTTCTGGGCCCATTTTTACAAGGTATCCCAAGACTATGAGTGCTGATCTAGGATCCCTTTTTCCATTCAGATCATGAAAAATTAGACGGGGGACGGGGACCATATCAAGCGTCTCAAAGTAGGAATTACATCAGGTGCGTTTATTTTAACAGTACATTTTTAGACAGTATAGCATTTTTTACAGTTAGTAAAAAACTGGATTTCTACATCTGGACGAAATAAAGACATCCTCTCTTGTAGTACAATATATCTGAGGCTCAATTTCAAAAGAAACATGCTACCGAAGAGGTTCGTAACGTTTCAGCCGACTCTGTGCCCTGAACGAGTACCTGAAGGGGTTCGTAACGTTTCAGCCGACTCTGTGCCCTGAACGAGTACCTGAAGGGGTTCGTAACGTTTCAGCCGACTCTGTGCCCTGAACGAGTACCTGAAGGGGTTCGTAACGTTTCAGCCGACTCTGTGCCCTGAACGAGTACCTGAAGGGGTTCGTAACGTTTCAGCCGACTCTGTGCCCTGAACGAGTACCTGAAGGGGTTCGTAACGTTTCAGCCGACTCTGTGCCCTGAACGAGTACCTGAAGGGGTTCGTAACGTTTCAGCCGACTCTGTGCCCTGAACGAGTACCTGAAGGGGTTCGTAACGTTTCAGCCGACTCTGTGCCCTGAACGAGTACCTGAAGAAACTTTGCAACGACAGGGATGTCTCTTTTTGTGACAACTTTGATTTGCTGTGGGACCAGGGGTTCCAGGATTATTTCCAGAAACATCGCAAACGGTTTTAGAGACTGACGGACAGGGTTTGGTAGTGGTCCAGTTCTCCCTGTCAGAATAAGCAAAAGAGGACTTGGAAACCATATCAACTCCTGTACAAATGGCACTATGGTTATTGTGAGTAACCTCATTTATGTTCCTTTAACTCCGCCTTCTAGTGAGTTTACACAAACTGATATGGCGCTTTTAAATGTTAGAGCAATCACAAGTAAAACCTTTCTCGTGAATGACCTCATTAGTGAGCGCAAAGTTGATTGCATGTTTCTCACTGAAACATAGCTGTCATCAGACAGTAGTGCCGATCTTATTGAAGCCTCCCCCTCAGACTACAGCTTTTCATACTCTATCAGAAAAGGGAAAAATGTGGGGGGACAGCCTCTATTTTTACTAATGCTCTCAGCTGTAAGGACAATTGGTTTGGCGACTTTACAGGGTCTTTGAGCATCATGCTATACTGTTTAAATGTCAGCCACCAGTGCTGGCCATAACCCTGTATAGGCTATTGGCTATTGTCCTTGAGAACTGTGATAAAATCATTGTGTTGGGCGATTTTAATATTCATGTTGACATAGAGACTGACTCCAAGGCCAATGGATTTATGAATCTTTTGAGCTCTATGGACTTTATCCAACATGTCACTGGGCACACCCATAACCACGGCCATACTCGGGACCTAGTTATTACCAAGGGACTTGCTATTGACACATCTTCTATTATTGATGTTGCTTAATCTGATCACCACTGTGTATTTTTTACTACCTTGTTGCCCTTAGCACCGGGTAATACTGAACACATTATTAAGAAACGCTATCTTACCTCTGAAGTTGCTCCAGATTTTATTGAGTGTATGAACAATACTCCACCACGTATTCTGCCTTCCTCTTGTGATGATTTAGCTGATAATTTTAATAGCAAATGAAGGGCAACCATTGATGCCATAGCTCCAGTGAGGTTTAGAAAGGTCACATCCAAACAGAGAGGCCCTTGGATGAGTGAGGACACGTATAAATTAAAGAGAAACTGCTGAAAGGCAGAGCGGAAGCGGAGAAAGTCAAAGTTGAACGTCCATTTTGATATTCTGAGAGAGCAACTTGGCATATATAACAAGGCAATTATGAATGCCAGACGGACTCATTTTTCTAACTTGATCATTAATAATCAGAATAATTAGACAGTGCTCTTCTCGACCATTGATGGCCTGATAAATCCTACCCCCGCAAACCTATGTGAACTTTCCTCCACATCTAAATGGGATGAGTTTGCTGCATATTTCAGAGATAAGATAACGAACATTAGGCTGGATATCAGTCAAGAAGACCTGATGAGAAGGAGGTTTGATGATATGTGCCCTAGGCTACCACACAAAGGCACTATGGAGTTATTTTCCCTGGTTGACACAGACATGCTGAGAAAAGTGATATCACAACTTAAGCCTTCTACCTGCCCTCTCGATCCTATCCACATGACCTTCTTCAAAACAGTTTTTAATTGCATATCTGAAGAAGTGCAAGTTATTGTTAATCACTCCCTGTTCACAGGCACTTTCCCCACGGCACTAAAGACTGGTACGGTGAAACCCCTTCTGAAGAAAAGTGATCTAGATTGTTCAGCTCTTAGCAATTTTCGGCCAATCTCCAACCTTTCGTTCTTAAGCAAAATTCTGGAGAGATTGGTGTTCAAACAGCTAAACTATTATAAGTGCCAACTGTACTTTTGAAAAATTCCAATCTGGTTTTCGTGCCCACTACAGCACAGAGACAGCCTTAGTTAAAGTGGTAAATGATCTTAGAGCCAACACAGATGCCAAACAGCTCTCTGTCGTTGTACTCTTAGATTTAAGTGCTGCATTCGACACTGTTGACATCGATGTCCTTCTGGACAGACTGAAGAGATTGGTTGGCCTCTCCGGTCCAGTTCTAAAGTGTTTTAGGACCTATTTCACCGATCGAGAGTTTTTTGTCACCCTTGGTGAACATAACTCAGAGGAAATACATATCACATGTGGCGTTGCACAACGTTCGATTTTGGGTCTGGTACTGTTCAGTTTATATACAGTACCAGTCAAACGTTTGGACACACCTACTCATTCAAGGGTTTTTTCTTTATTTTTACCATTTTCTACATTGTAGAATAACAGTGAAGACATCAAAACTATGAAAGAACGCATATGGAATCATGTAGTAACCAAAAAAGTGTTAAACAAATCAAAATATATTTTATATTTGAGATTCTTCAAAGTAGCCACCCTTTACCTTGATGACAGCTTTGCACACTCTTGGCATTCTCTCAACCAGCTTCCTGAGGTAGTCACCTGGAATGCATTTCAATTAACAGGTGTGCCTTGTTAAAAGTACATTTGTGGAATTTCTTTCCTTCTTAATGCGTTTGAGCAAATCAGTTGTGTTGTGACAAGGCAGGGGTGGTATACAGAAGATAACCCTATTTGGTAAAAGACCAAGTCCATATTATGGCAAGAACAGCTCAAATAATTAAAGAGAAACAACAGTCCATCATTACTTTAAGTCATGAAGGTCAGTCAATCTGGAAAATTTCAAGAACTTTGAACGTTTCTTCAAGTGCAGTCGCAAAATTCATCAAGCGCTATGAGGACCACCACAGGAAAGGAAGACCCAGAGTTCAGACAAGACTGTGTGAATCAGGCCTTCATGGTCGAATTGCTGCAAAGAAACCACTACTAAAGGACACCAATAAGAAGAAGAGACTTTCTTGGGCCAAGAAACATGAGCAATGGTCATTAGACCAGTGGAAATCTGTCTTTAGTGTGATGAGTCCAAATTTGAGATTTTTGTTCCAACCACCGTGTCTTTGTGAGACGCATAATAGACAAACGGATGATCTCCTCATGTGTGGTTCCCACCGTGAAGCATGGAGGAGGTGTGATTGTGTGGGGGTGCTTTGTTGGTGACATTGTCTGTGATTTATTCAAGGCACACTTAACCAGCATGTCTACCACAGCATTCTGCAGTGATACGCCATCCAATCTGGTTTGCGCTTAGTGGCACTATCATTTGTTTTTCAACAGGACAATGACCCAACACACCTCCAGGCTGTGTAAGGGCTATTTGACCAAGAAGGAGAGTGATGGAGCGCTACATCAGATGACCTGGCCTCCACAATCACCCGACCTCAACCCAATTGAGATGGTTTGGGAAGAGTACAACTGCAGAGTGAAGGACAAGCAGTCAACAAGTGCTCAGCATATGTGGGAACTCCTTCAAGACTGTTGGAAAAGCATTCCAGGTGAAGCTGTTTGAGAGAATGCTAAGAGTGTGCAAAGCTGTCATCAAGGCAAAGGGTGGCTACTTTGAAGAATCTCAAATATATTTGGATTTATTTAACACTTTTTTGGTTACTAAATGATTCCAGATGTGTTATTTCATAGTTTTGATGTCTTCACAGTTATTCTACAATGTAAAAATTTTAAAAAATAAAGAAAAACCCTTGAATGAGTAGGTGTGTCCAAACTTTTGACTGGTACTGTATGTTACCCCTTGGCAGCGTTATCAGAAATCACAGCATTGATTTTCACTGCTATGCAGACGACACACAACTTTACATGTCACCAGAGGATTTTAGCTCCATGGATCAATTATTAGACTGTATTCGTGATTTAAATACTTGGATGGCTCACAACTTCCTCCAGCTAAATCAAGACAAGACCGAGGTACTCATTGTTGGAGCCAAAGCACAGAGAGAGAATGAGCCGCACATTTTAATTCACAGGCAATAAAGATAACACACCAGGTTAAAAACCTAGGTGTTATTTTAGATTCTGAACACATTCGGAATGTGACCAAAATAGCTTTTTATCACCTGAGGAACATTGCCAAGGTGCGGCCGTTTCTCTCTTAGGCTGATACAGAGAGAATCATCCATGCTTTTATTACAAGCAGGCTTGACTACTGCAGTGCTCTCCTGTCTGGTCTACCCAAGAAAGCCATTGGTCAAGTGAAAAACATACAGAATGCTGCAGCACGGGTACTGACCAGGACCAGACGGAGAGCACACGTTGCACCCCAACACATACCAGTCATGCTTTTAAGTTATATATTCTGTAGGTCCCTCAGGTCTTCTGGCACTGGCCTTTTAACTGTCCCAAAGCCTAGGACCAAGAGTCATGGAGAGGCAGCCTTTATTTGCTATGGAGGCATGGAGAGGCAGCCTTTGGAATAGCCTGCCAGAGAATCTGAGGGGGACTGAAACTGTGGACAGATTGAAAAGAGATCTTAAAACACACCTTTTTAGCTTTGCTTTTCCTTAGGTTGCTTTTTAGTTGGTCATTTTATGACATTATTTCGGGGGTTTTTTGTCTTGTGTTTGTTGTGTAGTAAACATTTCAGCTTTTATTTTAATTGTTTTTTCATCGTTTTTTTTCTCCTGCGAAGCACATTGTGTTTCATTCCATGTCTGAAATGTGCTGCAGAAATAAAGCTTGATTTGATTTGATTAAGGAATATGTGGGATTGAACAATCTTTGGACATGAAGCCAGATCATTAACCCTCTGGGCCACCAGGGCATAGCCGTGGCCTTGTGTCTCATATGATCAATCAGGGTACAGAACACAATTTATGATTTTGCTCTTTGCTATTGCGTTTTTTTGGGGACCATTTTAATTGAAAACAACAAGGTAAGTACAAACAGTAAGGTACTATATTGTCACCCAGAAATGATTTGATATTGAGATAAAAACGGCTGCATGGGACCTTTAAATCAATAAAAGATTATTGCATTGAACCTGAATTTGTTTTTTTATATTTATTATGTATAATAATTTTTCAGAATGGGTATTGCATGCATTTGTATGTGTTTTGATTGAAATTGAGAAAAGTTTAGTTTTTTTCCTATATACACTGCTCAAAAAAATAAAGGGAACACTTAAACAACACAATGTAACTCCAAGTCAATCACACTTCTGTGAAATCAAACTGTCCACTTAGGAAGCAACACTGATTGACAATAAATTTCACATGCTGTTGTGCAAATGGAATAGACAACAGGTGGAAATTAATAGGCAATTAGCAAGACACCCCTAATAAAGGAGTGGTTCTGCAGGTGGGGACCACAGACCACTTCTCAGTTCCTATGCTTCCTGGCTGATGTTTTGGTCACTTTTGAATGCTGGCGGTGCTTTCACTCTAGTGGTAGCATGAGACGGAGTCTACAACACACACAAGTGGCTCAGGTAGTGCAGCTCATCCAGGATAGCATATCAATGCGAGCTGAGGCAAGAAGGTTTGCTGTGTCTGTCAGCGTAGTGTCCAGAGCATGGAGGCGCTACCAGGAGACAGGCCAGTACATCAGGGGACGTGGAGGAGGCCGTAGGAGGGCAACAACCCAGCAGCAGGACTGCTACCTCCGCCTTTGTGCAAGGAGGAGCAGGAGAAGCACTGCCAGAGCCCTGCAAAATGACCTCCAGCAGGCCACAAATGTGCATGCGTCTGCTCAAACGGTCAGAAACAGACTCCATGAGGGTGGTATGAGGGCCCGACGTCCACAGGTGGGGGTTGTGCTTACAGCCCAACACCGTGCAGGATGTTTGGCATTTGCCAGAGAACATCAAGATTGGCAAATTCGCCACTGGCGCCCTGTGCTCTTCACAGATGAAAGCAGG